>NC_079204.1:37168314-37468314 GCF_026745355.1 Beta vulgaris subsp. vulgaris
TCACAACAACTATTGAATTTCATAAATTGATGGATAAAAAATTGCTTGACCAATCTACTAAGCAACAATATTATCGACCACATTTGATTTGATGCAGCCACTGCCTTCACTCCTTGCTTGTTACACATAATGTATTTGAATACAATAGTCTCATCCTTTGCTCGAGTCTCGGTAGACATTCTAGTATCAAACCCACACGCTACAACATATACATTATAAAAGTTTGTTGCATCTTTAAGACTGTCAAAAATCTACCAAACTTTAGGAATTAATTCTGCTGGAACAACTCGAGTGAACTCATGTTCTCCGCATGGGGTGATGTCTGTACTTCATTTAGGTGGTGTAGACAGATTTAACGACGCAATGTTTATGCTTTGCGTAGAGTAGTTACTAGTTCCTGCCTGTGCATATTAAATAGGTATACAATTCAAAGTATTGCACACATAAAAGATATGGCAATAAATTCCTATAACTCTAATCAAGAGTGTCTATAACTCTAATCATTACTTTATATAACTCTAAAAAAGTCGTACAATAAGAACATTAATAAACTTCCCAAGAGCCCATTCAAGGTGTTAAACACAGTTGAATCAAAATATTGTCAAAACTATATCATATAATGCTTTTCTATCTTATATTATAGTTTTAGAATATATAAGAACTACATCTTTTTATTGTTGTTCTTTTAGTTATATTATTGTACAGGTTGATATAAAATCAGGTTATTGCATCCTAATTAGCAGTACTCCATGAGGTAGACTCTGAAGTCACAAAAATGAACACAATTGTCATGGCAATAGATTCGCAGGTTCTAATTTTTCTCAAAGTTACATTCTCTTGTTAAAAAATATACATGAAAAGAAGTAAGAGATACATTCTCTTGTTAAAAAATATACATGGAAATATACATGAAAAAATATACATTATCACGGTGATATACACTCCTTCATTTTATCCTCCTTTAAATCTTTTGTATTATGATAACTCTAATTAGTTTTCCTATAACTCTGAACAAGTGTTGGTGTAACTCTAATGACTATTTCTTATAACTCCAAAAAAGTGATTGTACAATTCTTAAACATGTATCAGCATATCTGTAATAAATATAATCTATTTAATTATTAATTAGAATCAAAAGTAATTGATTAGAATTTAAAAGTATTATGATAACTCTAATTAGTTTTTCCTATAACTCTGAACAATTGTTTGCATAACTCTAATGACTATTTCTTGTAATTCTAATTAAAGAAGTGATTATACAATTCTTAAACATGTGTCACCATAACTATAATTATTATTTCATATACCTCTAACTACTCATTTGTATAACTCTAAAGAAGTATTGCCATATATAATTGTAATTATCATCAAAGAAAATAAGTTAGTATTATGCTAACTCTAATTAGAAGTACCTAACAAGTAATGTCATAACTATAATTAGAACTCTTATGACTAGTCAAATACTCCTGTAACTCTAATTAGTAATTCATATAACTCTAATCAAATAATCCTATAACTCTAATTAGATCATACATAACAAGTAATGTCATAACTATAATTGGAACTCTTATGACTAGTTAAATACTCCTATAACTCTAATTAGTAATCCCTATAACTCTTATCAAATACTCCTATAACTCTAATTACAACGTACATAACAAGTAATGCCATAACTATAATTATAACTTTTATGACTAATAAAAAACTCCTATAACTCTAATTAGTAATTCCTATAACTCTCATCAAATACTATTGTAACTCTAGTTAGAAGGTGAATATAAGTTTGCAAAAATATTTTCTTTTATTGATGTTTGAGTATTGTAGTGTAACCTTTTTGTCTTATATACGTGATAAGCTAACACCATCATGATAAATGTGGATGCACTTAATTTTATTCCCCTGCGTCATTATCTGTGCAATAGTATGGAATTTGTCAACATGTTTGAGGAAGTCGATAACTCATAATTGGATAAGAGGTGGAATTTCCAGCCACCATTCAACACCAAAAGTCATATATTAGATGAATGAGTAGTTCAAATGTATATGGGAAGCATCTTTCTGTGATGCTTCCTCATACTTGCACGAAAACGAAAAAAACAGAAAAATAACCAACGCCTGTAATTAAAGAACCAAAACAGTGGATTTGTTGTAAATATTTGTTGCGAAAAGTTTATTAACTTTGTTGCGTAAATTTCAGATTTGTTCTCCTTATAATTATAAACAAATTTCGAAAAAAGAGAAGCATACAAATTCATCAATATAAACTAACCTTCATGCGATGCTGTTATTTCCCTAGGAACACTATAAGAGGGGGGGGGGTGAATTGTATGTGTAGAAATAAACGTAACTTTTTGCGGAAATTTAAACTTAAACAAATAAACAAGCTAGAGGGACACAAGGGATTTTTACGAGGAAAAACTTCTTGGGCCCAACAAGAAGAAACAACCTCGACCACTAGGGATTTTATACTCAACTCTTTCACTAAGTAGGCCAAACAACTTTGTTACAACCTAATTCTATTCTCGAGCCACACCTTGAGTTCCTAAACTCAAGTTCCTGAGCCACTATTCCCTTAACAGCAGTTCCTCTCAGCTTCACTCGAAGTTTTCCCACTCTTACTAGCTTTACTCAAAGCTTCTCTCTTACAGAACTTCACTCAAAGTCCCCTTACCCCAAAAACCAAAATACAATTGATCGAAATAAGCTTAGTGGAATTATAAGTAAAGAACAAATGGATATTATGAGAGAATGAAGGCACTGACACTTAATTAGTTAAACTCACTTAATTACTTAGTCAGACACACTTTGGAACTTACTTAGACTTCAATATTTATAGCGACAGTAATATAGAACGTGGGAACTAAAATCGTGTTCATGATAAAAACCATTATCCCATGATGTTCCTTCCATAAAGGAACACGTTCCATAACACATCCCATGATCCCATGATCTTTACTTGGACGTGGACATGTTTTAATTACTGCTCCTAGAATATAGGAACTACTAGAGCATTATTCGAAAATCAATTTTAATTTAAAACAGATTTAATGTTAAAACTGAAATTAAATCTTTAAGAAAATATTATCTTTTAAATAAAATCCTTTTTTTTAAAACCGAATAATATTTTCCTTCTCTTTTTCGAAAACCAAAATCTTTTCTTTAAGAAAGATATTTCATAAAACAGATTTTCTCTTAGATAAAAAACGGTTACCGACCTATTATTTAGGCATGATTTACTCAACTTCCATTAGTGAACCGTTATAATGCTTCGAGCCTAAGTCTAGTTCCTTTTATTCATAAGTTCCTTTAACTGATTTGTTTAGTGTCAATTCGTCTGTTCCTTACAAAGGAACAAACTATCATTCTTAAATAAAACTGCCAATGTTCCTTACCAACATTACTTGTTCCTTTACAATGGAAGTAGAAAATAAAAACGCTTTGCTTTATTCTTCTTGCTCCAATGCTTCTCCAGTATCAATTAAAAGAGACATCTTCACTTAGTCTTCAAAATCCTCACTTGATTTCTTCCTTGACTTAGTATTCTCTTTGTTCCTTTCAATGATACCTTAAAAAATCATACACTTAAATAACTCATTAGTTCACTACTTAGTTTGCATCTTTGTTCCTTTGTTATCATCAAAATTAGGGTTCAACAGATGCGGTAATGGATTCCATGAAATTTCTTGACAAAAGGATATGACAGGAGAGATGTGCAGTTGGATGGGAGGGAATATACGACGTGTTTGGAAGAAGGAGAAGAGAGGAGAGAGAAAATTAGGTTTTGCATGGAAAGGATGAAAAAATGTAGTTTAAAATTAACATTAGTTTCTAAATCTTGGCCGTTGACATGATCTAATCTAAGGGCAGTGATTCTTTCTCATTTCTCACCTAATTTCCTTTCTCACATGATCTTGCCTATATATATATATATATATATATATATATAGGATGACTTTTGCCAAAGGAAAGATAAAGATTGAAGAAATTAGTAAAATTCTAACAATCAATCCAATAAGGACAGATAGCCATCAACATAAAAAAACAAACAAACAATGCACAAGTGGAAATATATTTTCAAAGTCTCATCGCTACAAAATCAATATTGACAATCAAAATTCTATCAAAACACGGTACCGCGTAGAAAGAATTTAGAAGTAAGAACCACTAATAGCAACAATAACAACGTACCTTTATTTGCTGAAGATGGTTTACAACAACCTAACAAAGAAGTGATAGAGGAAAAAAAATCACTCAATTTCTGTAAATAGTAGACACTCATGAGATTTTAAAAATAAGCAGAGATTCTTTTGTTGTAATCATCAGAAGTATAAAATCCAAGGCTTACACTGAATAATTTAAACACAATGAATGCATGTTTTGAGTAGATTACATTTTTTATTTTATCTGCTTGATTTGACACCCAATGCTCAATCTCTCATACAAGTTTCTTCAAAAGGCAAGCCACATGCTGAACATAATAGATGCATGATTAGCGGTCAAATTGAAGCTATAATAAGATCAACCATGGACAAGAATCTAATACAAAATTCTTCGCAAGATACTGTTTCAAAAACACATTTCCAGCTAGGTGTTACACCACAATGATGGCAACTACCATAAAGTCATCCATATACAGCAGCATTATCACCTAAATGAGGAAGTCTACCCTACATTCTTAAGAAAACAGAGTACAAGTTAGAAAGAAATCAGATACAGGAAAATCAAGAGAAAAACAGGAGCACTTAAGAGATATGAATTGACATACATTACATTAGACATCCACAGATTACTACTTAGGGTAGACTTGCCTATGGTACTTTCATAAATAGTTTAACTTATGCCAGTCAGGATTGGGCAGTTAGATTTTAATAAAACAATTAGCTATGAACAGCTTAAAGCATTTTAATACTACATACAACAAAGAGGTCAAGAAGCTTGAGATAACAATAAGAGGAAATTAATTGATCAATAAATCTTGACGATACAATCTTCGCTGGAAACAGTGTATGTTATAGCACTATCACTTTCCGGGCCATCAATATTATTCCACCTCCAAAACACATTTCCAAGTTCCAACAAGTGAAAGGAAAAAGTTCCAACGAAAACTAAATCTCAATTGAAGTACAAGAGCATTCTAACCTTCAATTATGCAACTTACTAGTTCAATTGGAGGATACAAGATGTGACTATTTCACATAAAAAGAGGAGATATAAAAAGGTTAAGGTACATAGTAAAGAAAGAAGACTAATAATCTCATATGCAAGAATGCACAAACTCATAGAACTCGACAGGACTATGGTGAATTATAACACAGATAACATCATATTAGGAGAAACAAGCAATAATTGCTTATCCTTTTGTTTGACATCCTCATTTGTAAATTCAACAAAGTAGCATTTGACATAGGGAGTTCAGAACTATTCTGGACTATATCCAAAGAAGACCATATAAATAAAATAATGTAATCGCCTGGGAAGCAAAAGGGTGTAAGACTTGCAACTCTATGCTAGTTACTGCCAGAGTAAGAACCTCTCTTCACCAACAAGCTTGTACATTTTATATCTGTCTAGCATAAAATGATTAAGCAGAAGAATCACATATGCCAAGGGAAAAAATAGGAAACCAAACCAAACTTAGCGAATAGGAGGTCCAGAAAGAATCCAGTAACCACCAGGTATTAAAATTCTATCCACTTCCATTAGATATAATCCATCTACATTGATCAAAGTACAATAAGTAGCTCAATTATTCTATTCATAATTAATAGTCACAAATACTATATTTGGATGTTATGAAAAGCTGTCACATATACGAAAAATAGTAATAGTTTGATAATGAGGATCTCCAAATACATGTTCTTTTCATTACATGTTTATGTTGCAACTAATAAAACACCAACGAAATATATTAGTCGACGGATTCAAGAGATAACGTAACATACTGCTGCCAGGGTATTAAGCAGCGGGAACAGTGAGCCATGTCGAAAGCTCTAGCAGGATAAGGAAGCCTCTGGGAAGCCATGATGCCAATCATAGCAGGAACTCCGCACTCTAATGCAAGCTGCACTTGTGCTTCATGCGTGTCTCGTGGTGCAAAAGACATAGCAATGATGTATCTTTTTAATAAGTAAGCCCCCCAACTAGCAACCTTCAATTAATCATCCAACAAATAAATGATTCAAACTGTTCTTCTGTAGCATATAGTGTAAAATCGTTTAATGAAGTGGGAATGATGTGGTTTAAAAGATGACATAAGAACCATTTCTTAAATGTTTTTAAGTCATAGAATGATGTAGTTAGATTAGAGTGTCCTTCGTTTTGAAAAAAATTAACATGTTCTGACCACCCATACTGCACACCCAAAAATGTTGCATATAGAAACCAAAGAAAATTCTAATTAAAAACCATGAACATGTTGCTCTTTCACATATGCATATTCACGAATGTAAAAGTAGCATTTGACCTTACCAAGTTAGACTTAGGGCGTTGAACGTCGACAAAGCTAAGGACATTGAGCCGAGATGAAGAATTTCGACCATAATCGGGTGTTGAACGCTGGCGAAGCTTCGAGGGCATAAAACTATCTAAAACATGATGGAGGAGGACAAGGAAACCTAGAAATGGAAGGAAGACGACTTAGAGAAATGATCGAACAATCTAATTAGATTAAACCCTAGTATTATCTCGAGTAATTCAGAAAAACCTAGAAATTAGGAGAAAATAAAACCAGAAGGCGTTTGGAGGTTGAGGATTCAGGTACGAATTGATCGAGGTCGAAGCCTTGTGATTCGAAGGTGCCGTTAATGGCGGGATTGAGCAAGGGACGGAGGGAGCGAAAACGTGTTAGGATTTGAGTTAGGCGACGAGATTGAGCAAGGGACGGAGGAAGGACGACGGGTAGCGAGGGACGGAGGGAGCGACAGAAGGCTGAGGGACGACGACGGAAGTGTTTAGTGCGAGGGTTTCAATTGAGAGGAAAATCATGAAGAATTGATACGAGAGAGGGAGGGACATAGGGAGCGTGCAAATAATAACTCGAAAATTATAAGACGGACATAATGCAAATGCTCGGGTTGATTAGTCAACTCGAGCATTTGACATCAAATGCTCCGGTTGACTATTAACCCGAGCATTTATGAATTTTTAAAATTAAATTTTCCACAATTGCTCGGGTTGATTAGTTAACCGGAGCATTCGATAAGTAGCAAAAGCAGTTTTTTCCACTAGTTATATATCCTAAGAAGGAAATATCTAAAAACTGGACAAACTTCTCTCTGCCTCCATCAATCCCTTCCTTCAAGACAAGGCCGATCAACACAGACAAATTGATTTATACATATCAAGCACTGTATAAGGAAGAGCATCGCATATGTGATAAGAAACTATAACTATAAATATAGCACAAACAAAATCAAGTGGCACAATGCAAATAAGATCAACTTTATCAAGCATTCTGTTTCACAATAGGAGCAATCAACTTGTGATGGCAAGCAACTTATTATGTTTTCCAACTTTCTCCTCGTACAACTCAAAGGTAGTTTAAATACTTATTTTATCCCAAAAATAATAAATAAAAAAATCCTAGAGAAATAAACTACATGAGCTCTCCATTTCCGAACCCAATGATGCATCATCTTCAAACCTGTAGATGACAATGCACTATTGATTTAGATAGTCTGCTCACCAAAATGGACCATCACATGATCAATAAGGCATATCCATGATCAACATATACAAAAAAAAGCACATAATCAGCAAAGCTGAGTACTACATAAATAAATAATAAACCAACATAACATCATACTAATAAATAGTAAACACTGATAAATAATAGGATAATAACTTGCAGATAACTTTTACTAAACTAAACTTTAACAACCTTCTCATTACTTTAAATGGAATAGTCACTGGACCTAATTGCCAAAAAAAAAAAAAGTCACTGGACCGAGTTTTCTAACTAAAACCAGCCTTCCCTTTGGAAGATGAAATTCGGGTGCGACTCCGTATTCCCATGACCTACGATATCGAGGAACCTTTTAAAATAAAATAGGAACGGTGATCAATCCGATCCCAAAAAAAGCCATGGCACTCACCATGTACCCCAACTCCTGTTTGTCCAATACTTCAGACGTGCACCAGTCCAAAGTTTTACTACCCAAATTTCACTTTACGTGATTTACCATTCATTACTTATTATGACACACAAACAACATAGATAATACACGGTCAAACAATCACAACTTTTATTTTTGTCTGAGGATTAGATAAGTGATCACATAACTTACAACCCAAGATTAATTCCTTCTTTAATCCAATCTTCCTTATTTGTTGAACCTAGCCAACAACCAACTTACCTTTAAAAGGTATAAAAATATCAACTTACCAAATAAGCCCTTCGGTCCTCATAGAGTACTAAAATAATAATAGAAAGAGAACAATATGATTTAATCATGATCCATACCAATATATATATTAATTCCCCCATGTGAATTAATAAAATAAAGTTTCCAACTCACATGCTTGCATTAATCTTCCATACAAATATGACATTAGTCTCATAATATAAATCTCATAATTAACATGTTTGCACAACGATATAAAACATGCAAAATCCAACATAATAGCAATCATATATGAACTCAACATAGTTCCTATACATGATACTACATAACTTTCCTTCTTAAAATCATGATACTACATCAATCAACACATAGGTATGTACGTATGTACCTTGTGTAAACAAACTGATAGGCCACTTTAACAGTCTTAAAAGTCACCTAGAGAGAATTCTCCGCGTAAAACAACCAATATAAATTCATAATCAATACTCAAATAATTTCCAGCAACTTTAAAATACTTTATACCTTCTTTAACAATATTTAAAAGTTATTTCCATCATTAAAACTTCAATTACTAACATTTCCTAGCATAGTACTACTATACTAGTTATCAAAATCTTTAAAACATCATCAATAATAACCTTTTTAAAATTCTAGCAACATATAATTTGTTAAAATTCCCTTTAAACATGCTTAAACATACTTAAACTTATAAGAATAATCAATTCCATACACTAGTGGAATAAAGTCCATTTGATGCGGTCAAAATCGAACTTACTGATGCGATTTTGATCCGCATCGAGTAACTCGCAGTTGATCCAAAATATTTACTGATAAGGTCCAAAACTGCATCAGTAAATAATACACTGATGCGGTTTTACATTAATACCGCATCAGAATAGGTAAATTGATGTCTAAAAACAATGCAGACCTGCAAGCTGTAGGTCTGCACTATGCCACGTCCAAATTTATAAATATTCTAGGCCTTCCACTGTTCTCGGGCAAGGTACAAAGCAAGTCAATGTCAATAACTTGCAAAGCTTGATTAGTGTCAACTATGGATCCCATTAATCGATACCGTCTTGATTTTCTCATCCCTCTCATGCATTATCCATGCATAATCCAGCAAGTCCATTTCATCCATTAGCTATATATATATATATATATATATATATATATATATTATATATATATATATAATATATATATATATATATATATATATATATATATATATATATATATATAGAAACAATCCAAAATTGTACAAAATTATCATACATATATATATCAGTACCATTTCATCCATTGTTCTCACTGTACCAAAATTCTGGAAATATGTCCAAACATGACACAAAAAAGGGTATTCTACAACTTAAGACTGCAAGGAAAAAATAAGACAGACACATGATTAGTTCCTAATTTTAGGAACAAAAACACTACAAAATATTAGCTACACATATACAAAATTATATAAAAACTAAACATTATACATAGAAAACTAAACATAAATACATAGAAAACTAAACATAAATATATAGAGACATCATTTCAAAATAAATACAGAAAATTATACAAATATACAAAAATAACAAATTAACATATATACATAATTAACAAAATAAAGCGAAAATATAGAGCGAAAAGGCAAAAATTAAGAACGATAAAGCGAAAATTAATAGCGAAAATAAAGAGCGAAAATTAATAGCGAAAATAAAGAGCGAAAAATTATAATAAAATGAAAGCCAAAAAATCGACACGAAAATGGAAGCCCAAAAAACCAAAATAAAACCTACATCCAAAACCAGATCCAAAAACTAAATCCCAAATAAAACGAAAAAATCTGGTAAAAATAAAACAATTTATTGTGTACATATCTTCGATTCTTCGTCTCTTCATTTCTTCATTCCCCATTTTCGCTCTTCGTTTCTTCGTTCTCATTTTCGTTCTTCATTTTCTTCGTTCTCCATTCTTCAATTTCTTCGTTCTCCGTTCTTCAATTTCTTCATTCTTTAATTTCTTCGTTCTTCGTTCTTGGTTTCATCGTTTCTTCGATTTCGTTTCTTGTGTTGTGTGGGTTTTTGGTTCTCTCTTGCATGATAGTAGAGAGGAAAGAGGAAAAAGGAGACGGTTGTGTGAGGGAGCAGTAGAGAGGAGAGTGAGAGGGGAGAGCAAGGAGATTAGGGTTATGAGGGAGGAGAGAGAGTTTGGGTCAAGGGTAGAGGAGAGTTTTAGGGTTAGGAGTGAGGAGGGGAGTGCTGGGCCCAAAGAGGTAACAAAGGTGCGGGTTATTTTATGTTTGAGCGAAAAAATAACTCGGCCAAATTTAGCGTGCTTGGCCAATGGGAGTGTTGGGCCAAATTGAGCGAAAAAAGTAACAAAAATCCATGCTTATTTAATAACTCGGCCAAAAAGTAAGAAAAACCGCATCGATTTATTTAACTTGATGTGGTCCACTGTGGACCGCATCAGATTGTAATCCTAACTTTCCCTCCCATTTTTAGTGTTGATTTTCATATGCAGTTTTATAAAAACCGCATCTATTAGTACGTGACATATAAGGTTTTCTCCACTAGTGATAGTTTTTTTTTTGAAAGAGAAATTTCATTAATTGAAGGTCAAACAACATCTACAATATATATTAAAGAAAAACAAGATACAATCAAACAAGGTTAAATCAAATTCAGCATGCTACTATGATTTTTCAATCTTTAACATCCTAAAAATCCATGCTTTAATAATTAAAAATCCAATCTAAACATAATAAATAAATCTGAATTTTTATTTCTTCAATACATAAATTATATAATCTTAGATTCATAATCAAGTCATCACACTAAATCCTTTAAACATAATCAAACTAAAAACAAATATTAAAAACACAATCTTTAAATAAAACTTGAGGAGGAAAAAAGATAATCAAACCAAAACAAAGGAAAGAAGAACAAGGGTGCGCCGACGGTGGTGACGTGGCTACAGGTGCGCCAGTAGGCGGCGGTTCGGTTGAGGAGGGGAGATTACTTGTTGAAGAAGAAAGTGTTGCTTGAGAATGAAGAAAGAGAGAAAATCGAGAGAGAGAAAGGAAGGAGGAGGGCGCCAATGTATTTAGAGTGAGGAGAGAGAAAATTATGTGTGCGAAAAAATTTTGGGTTTAATGAATTTATATACGTGTTTTCCTTGTGGGCTTAGGAAAAGGTAATTAGAATTAAATAGAGTTTAATGATGAGTAAAATTAATGTTTGGATCTCCTATCATAACTAGAAGTCTTTTTCCTAATCTAAATAGTGTTTGGGTTCCTCAAGCCCATTTAGTCTCCTTTTTCAAATCCAAAAAGTATTTCAATTTTTTTTTTTTAAAAAAAATTTGGTAAGAAGCATTCCTCTGGACTGCGCTCGCACGGGGCCCCCGCCCTGAGGCCGATTACAAGCCAGACACCCCCAACCCCCCCCCCCCCTAAATCCCAAGCAAATGGTTGGGGTAGGAATTAAACTCTAAACCTTGCTAGAGAAGATGGGAAAGCTCACCACTTAAGCCAACTACAATTCCTAGAAGTGAAAATGGGCTTGGACTACCCGATAAGAAGGAGGAGAGTTTGGTCCACATACAAGCCCAAAGGAGGTTCCATACTAAAACCTCAATTTCAAATGTTTTTCAAAGCATGCCTACACAAAATATTTAACTTCTTTAAATCCTTAATATAATTCCTTTGACTTCAAATAGTCAACCTTTTAAAGAAATAAATTATTTTAATACTCATTTATATTTAAATATAAACATATATATATACTAAAATCTATTTATAAAATTTATAAATTTACGGGGGAATACCGACCCCTCTTTAAAGAAGTTTCCTCTCGAAACTTGACACGAAAACTCACATATTTCAAAAATTTTGAACTCAACTTTCATTTGAGAAATACTTGTGCCACTCAGCTGCACACTTTACCAACTTTAAAACTCACCTGTGTTACTCTTGAATACATTTTCCATGTGGAGAATCTATTCATTTTGTACCAACATGTGTAAATCGCCAAAATAAGCATAAAAATAGGTAAAAAGTGCGAAATCCTATCGCATTCTACCCCCCTTAAAGAAAACGAGTTACTCCCTTGTAACTCACCTCAAGGAACAAATCTGGATACTTCTTCTTCATCTCATCTTCGGTTTCCCATGTTGCCTCTTCAGACTCGTGGTTAGACCAAAGTACTTTCACGATGTTGACATCCTTATTGTGTGTACTACGCAACTTCTTGTCAAAAATTTTCATAGGCCTTTCCTCGTATGTGAGGCTACTATCAATCTGGATCCTCTCAGGCTCCAGAACATGACGCGCATTAGGGATATAATGCTTGAGTTGGGAAATATGGAATACATCGTGCATCTTCTCAAACTTCACTAGCAAAGCCAACCTATAAGCTACCTTTCCAATTCTTTGCAATATCTCATATGGGCCAACGTATTTGGCACTTAATTTGCCCTTTTTCCCAAATCTCATCACTCCCTTAGTTAGTGATACTTTCAGAAACACTTTATCACCTACTACGAACACATGTTCTCGTTGCTTTAAATCGGCATAACTCTTTTGCCTATCTTGAGCAGCTTGAATTCTAGCCTGAATCATTTTGAAACTCTTAACCATCTCCTCAATAAATTATGTCCCCAATACTATATTCTCACTAAAATCATTCCAGCAAATGAGACTTCTACACTTCCGTCCATATAGTGCCTCAAGAGGTGCCATCTTAATACTCGCATGATAACTATTGTTATATGAGAACTCAATCAAGTCTAATTGGTCTTCTGGCTACCTTGGAAATCTATTGCGCAAGCTCTCAACATATCTTTCATAGTTTTGTTAGTCATCTCAGTCTGACCATCAGTTGCAGGGTGAAAGGTTGTACTCATCTTTAATGCTGTCCCAAGATTCAATTTGACCTTTTTCCAGAATTTCGAGAGAAATCTCGAATCACGATCAGAAATAATATATTTTGGAACCCCATGCAATCTCACTACATGCTTAATATACGACTTTGCAAGTTGTTTCTTTTTCCATGTCTCTTTAATAGGTATGAACATGGCGGACTTCGTGAGACGATCCACAATAACCTAAATAGTATCATTCCCATTTCTCATCCTAGGCAAACCAGTCATAAAATCCATTGAAATGAAATCCCACTTCCATCCAGGAACCTCTAAGGATTGAACCTTCCCCATGGGTCTATTATGATCTATCTTCACTTTCTAACAGGTTAGGCACTTACACACAAATTTGGCTACCTCACGCTTCATGTTTGGCCACCAATAGATCCCCTTAAGATCTTTATATAACTTGTCACCCCCAGGGTGTACAGAATACGGAGTATTAGGCACCTCATCCATAACACGTCTCTTAAGATCATCACATTTTTGTGGTACAAATCACCTTTCCTTAAACCTCAAACTTCCATCATCATGAATATTAAAATCGACTTCCTCACCTTTCTTCATCTTCTCCTTAATCTTATCTAGGTGCTCATCTCCAAGTTGACCCTCTTTGATCTCGTCGAACACTAACAGCCCCGATGATAAAGAGATTAATCTTGCCTCACTTAACAAATTTATCATTGAAATGTTTCTTTGCCAACCTTTGAGGATACGAAATCGGAGGGGTGTAGCTCTTCATCAGATGAGGCTCTTTACTTAACTTTTCGGGTTTAACAACTATAGGACTCCCATCCTCATGAATGTTTTCCACAACGACATTTTCAATCTCCTTATTCGTTGCACTATCAACATCCTCACTCTAATTGGAAAGACTAGTATCATTAGGTGTAGGCATCTTAGGACCCTCATAGTGAGCCCCGAATCTCAAAGTAATGGCTTTAGCTTATTCTAGAATGATTGGTTGGCTAGGAAGTTAGGTAGAAGAGTTTGAGGAGTTGTTGCTCACTTATTGAGCTACTTGAGCAAGTTGTGTCCCGATCATCTTGTTTTGAGCATTCATTTGTTGGAGGGAACTGTTTATCTCTCCAAACTTACTATCATTATTGGCATTGTTTTTTGTTATTTGAGCTGGGAAGAGTTGGAGAGTGGTTTCTATGGAGGATTGTTTGGGTTGGTTTGGTTCAAAGGGAGCTATAGGGGGTAGTTGTGTGAATGTTTGTTGGAGATTATGGAATTCGGGTGGTCTAGCTTGGTAAGGTTGGGGTGGTTGAGGGTTCTTCCATCCACCACTCGCATTGTTATTCCATCTTCCATGGTTGTTGAAGTTAGGATTTCTCTCACCTCTAGAATTCACCCATGCAAAATGGTCCATAGAACCTCCACAATAAGAACTAGCATGGTCCGACCCACCACAAATTTCACAAGAAAAGCCTTGAGAAGTGCCTTGGATATGAGATGCCAAGCTTACCTTTTCCAACTTCTTTGCAAGAGTATCAAGTTTTGCATTGATTTGGTCAATGGCATCAAGATCATACTTGCCTTTGCTTGCATTCTTTTTGCTTGCGGTTCTAGTATAATTCCCCCAAGAGTAGTGTCTTACTACCTCTTCAATTGTATGCTCAATATTATCAACCGAAAGCTTTGTTAGTTGGCCTCCTGCACCCGAATCAAGGCTTGCACGGGTCATAGGAAGGAGACCATCATAGAAGCTTTGCATAAGCATTCATTGACTATAACCATGGTGATGACAAGATCTTTGAAGATCCTTGAAGCTATCCCAAGCTCCATATAATGTTTCATCCTCCTCTTGATAGAAATCGGATATCTTCCTCTTAGCTTCGGAGGTTTTCTCTTCGGAGTAGAATTCATCCACAAAAGCCGCGGTAACTTGTGCCTAAGTTTTCAAAGAGACTTCCCGAATGGATTGCAACCATTTCTTAGCCTTGCCCACAAGAGAGAGGTGAAATAGGTTGAGCCTCACAAATCTTTGACTCAGATTGTTTTACTTCACCATAGCACGTAGCTCCAAGAAATTAGTCAAGTGCTCAAGAGAGCACTCATGAGTCATACCCCCATATGGCTCCTGTTTGATCATGCAAATAAAATGTGGAGAAAATTCAAAGTTGGAGGTAGTAGTTGGGCGGCGAATAACACTTTTGAGTTCAAAATGCCTCAGGATGCCCAAAATTATGTAATGCTCTAGGAGCCTCATCTCCCGTAGTTTTAGAAGTAGTGAAGATATAAACGACTCTTGTTCGAAACCCGGTTGTTGATCAACACTCGATGGTTCCCTAAAGATTCTCCTTAATTGCCTCAATGTATTTTCAAGGTTATGATCGATGGGGATGGTTGGCTTGCCCTTCAATCGTCTTGACATGAAACCAACAAAGCTAAGGAGAATATTAGTAAAAAAAACGAAGAGGTAAACACACCACAAGAAGAAAAGAAAAGAAAAAAAAACAATTTAGTCTCAAAACTAACAAATTAGCCAATGTTAACCGCTACTTCCCCGACAACAGCGTCAAAATTTGACGGGTCGTTGTATAATCGCCAAATATAACCTAAACTACCCAATATAGGGTAAGTATAGGGTCAAATCCACAATGAAGTAGGGTTAATTAAGGGTCAATTAGCCACTTATAATGAGCTAAATAAATTTTTCGGGTTTTATAAAGGTTTAACAATGATTCTGAAGTCCAAAATAAACTAAGAAATCAACAAATTAAATCAACAAAGCAAGTGAGGGAGATAAAATAAGGGTGAAAGAACTAGGGGATTAGGAATTCACCAACACTCTATCCAAGAATCCAATCATCAAAACCAAGGGAAACAATTTAGGGATCACAAGGGGGAAAATCACGCATATAGGAATTCTAATTACTCTCTCGAGCTAATTAGAGGAGCTTAATTAGTCACTCATGACCTATTCTCATGGCATGAGTAACCAATCTAGCCAAATCAAGCACAACATGATTAATCAAGCTTCCCTAAACTAGAAAATGCTTATTTTCATGGAGATCCTAATGTAGCAACCAAACTTAGTTTATTCTTAGCTTTATCTTTCAATCCTTCACTAGAAATTCCTGATATGCAAGTTAAGTGGTGATCAAGCACCCAACGAACCAAATAAAGGAAGTTTGATCAACAAGTTCAACCTCAAAAGTTACCCCTAACTTAGATTTAGGATCCAAAGAGTGAATGAAGGTTACATCCCTTCGCCTAGTAAGAAACTACTCACACATTATGGAAATAAAACAAAATAACGCTTAAAATAACTTCATCACCATAACTATGGAGGAAAGATAAAAATGGAAGCTCAACAAAAAATAAACAAGAACTAAGCAACAAAACAATGATAATAAACAAGATTAAGGAAAGAGAAGAAGAAATAAACAATAAATTACCAACTTTTAAGCTTGCATAAATGGTGAAAAATGGAGTTCAAAAGCTTCAAACCTTAACTTTCTCTCTCCTCAAGTTCTAAAGTTTTAATGCTTAAAACCAGATTAAATCTCCCTCTAATCTCCCTGTTAAAAATTAATTAAAATTTCTTAAGAGAGCCCTTTATAACTCTCACAAATACAACTTCAAGTAAGGGCAAACAACAAAAAAAATCGGGAGCTGAGCCATTCAGAGCTCTCGCTCCATGCATGGAGCGCGAGCTCTGAGCCTGGATTTAGATATTTTCGTAGCAGGTCGAAGCTCCCGCTCCATGAGGGTGGAGAGCCAGCTTTTATTTCTCGGCAGAATTGCTTGTATATAGGGGAACTTGAAGCTCCCGCTCCAGAGCGGGAGCGCCAGCTTTGGCTCTGCTTCTACTCTTCTTTGAAATTTGAAGGTCCCTCTCTCCATCCAAAGGCTCTTTTTTGCCATTCCAAGATTCGACTGTCTCGATTAGGCCGCTACAGAACCTAAAAGAAGATAAGAGCAAGTCATAGCATACAGTGTTCACAACGTTCAATCTATGCATAAAGTGAAGACAACCTATAACTCCCAAAAAGGACTCAAAATGCATGAAGCTAGTAGAGTCACTAACGTTGAACAAAGCTAAGCTAAATAGGCATAAAAATGGACTAAACAAGAGCTCAATCAGGATGGAAAGATGTAACACCCCCAAAATCCATACACGTCTACGACTACGTCACATCGACTTTGGGAGTGTTACTGCCACGGTGAAACGCAAGGCTTATTGAAAAGAAATGTTAACTCAAATCATTGTCATGAAAACTGAAATGCAGCGGAAATAAAAATGTAACTACAACTCAGGAATCATCAACGACCCCTTTTATTCAAACCATAAACTGATTAAGTAAATCATACTAGTCGTATAATGCTTAATTAAAACGCTTTAAAGTTTCAAGACTAAGTAATATCCCCCATATGCTCAACATCATGCAGCAACACTAACACACCTAGTTTGCTTCCCATTGTAGCATCAATGGTTCATCACAGGTCAACAAACATCACAATAACACACAATCAGCTATGTTGAGTACATAGTAAAGCATTGAGTGCATACAAGCATAAACAAAGCAATAAGGATTATTCCTAGACCTGATACTACAATAACATTACATTCTTTACTTTTTGTTTAGTTAGCAGCGAACGGGCACCGTCATCTTACTAGAATCATACAGGCGACTTAATCCTTAATAGACAATTTGGTCTATTATATGAAATGCAAATACGATTTCATTCCGTCTCACACCCATCACCTTAGTATGCATACCACCAAGATCATACTGAACCTTCCGCCTACTTGAGTTATCAAAATTTATAAGGACACTACCATCGTCACAGTAGGCCTGCGTAGAAGTGTAGAGCAAGTCCCACACTCCTCCCATTGTTCATCACTTATAGGTAGTCCGACTACAAGTTTATTGCCAAAGTCCATTCTTAGTATTGTCCATTCATACCACATTAAACATGGAGTCATTTAATATTCTTTCTTAGGTATAATACGCAAATCTTTACTTCTTGTAACATTCTTGTTACACCATGGATCAAAGAATACAAATCCAAATATCATGCTTATGATACGATAGAATTACGCATTACAATACCACATATCGATTTCCAATCATAATCATGTTACCAAACAATCTCAGCAATCACAATTGTTCCCTATCATGATTCTAGGTTCCGATCGAATAACATGATACTAATAATTGCAACTGAACTGGTACGCGTACGTACCTTGTAATGAAGAATTTTCGCTGCCTAATCAAACGTTCCGCTTATGAAATTGGGACCTAAACGAGTAAGGAAGTCCTTCAGTGCTACATCCTTAATTGATAATATTATCAAATAATACATGTCTAACTATATCGACTTAGTATTTCAAAGTATAAACAATAACTAATCTCGTTGTTTATTAACTTTCTTTTCTTTCCTAACTCTATTGAACTTAGCGTCATTTAAGAGCCAATATTAGTGAGCCAAGCTGATTTTAGTTAGTTTAATAACATAATACGTTTACCAACTTCATTTCAATCCTTATGTCCAATGCTACTAAATTCAGATTTGAATAGGAAGGTCATTATAACGTTCTAACTATAACCAATAATCTAATATCTTAACTTTACACCTTACTTATTTACAAAAACTTAAATCAGATTTACAACTTAAATTAATTGTACAAACTTAATTAATTGAGAATTTACTCAAATTACAAATTAATTAACTTACAACTTAATATAATAGAACTAAAACAGATTATCCAATATTAAAATTAACATAATATCATATTATACATATTTTTTCTTTATACCACTTAGTCTCGCCGGTGTCAAACACCCTCGTGTCTTGAACCACAAACTTCGCACAACCGAGGACCTCGCGCACGCCAAACACAACAGTAGCAGCAAGTCTCGCACCAGACCCTTGAACGCATCTACACACGTTCATACACACTCTCGAAAAACCGCACTCGTCGACTGCTCGCACAACACCGCGATTCATCGCACCCCACTCGAGCGACACGCCTCGCTCGTTGCACCACACCCTTGAAACCTTCCTTATTTCGCACACGCGCAGCAGCACCCGCCACGATCTCGCTCGCTCGCACGAACACTCCCGTCGCACAAAATCTCGCACGCCCCGCTTGTTCGCACACCCTCGTCGCGCGAACTGCTCCCATAACCTCTCGCACAGTCCGACTGCTCGAATACCACACATACACACACACACACACACACACACACACACACACACACACACACACACACACACACACACACACACACACAAGTCGTCCCTCACTACCGAAGGGTATGAGGCTCAGAGAGGGAGGAAACAGTGAGGAAGAAGGAGAGAGAATCTGAGAGAGAGAGAGCGGGTGAGAGAGAGAAAGAGAGAATTAGGGATGGCTAAGAGGGAGAGAGAATTAGGGTTTCAGATTATTTTATTCTTTCTTTTTCTCTTTTATTCTCTCTTATTTATAGTGTGGCAATCCTAAGTCTAGTAGGACTCGGTTTATATCATTTATTGCGAAATTAAAATAAACCGAACGATAATAGAATTAGTTAGTGTACTCAAATTGTATTATTATGATTTTATTATTTTTCCTTTTTTTGTATATAATACTAAAATATAACTCCAAAAATACGGAGTATTACAAAAGAGGTGATAAAAGCAACCTTAAAAGCCACTTATCACTAATCGGCCAATGTCCTGAAATTGCTTGAAATATTCCTCTACCCTATCACAATCATCTTATTGTTTGCAGGCTGCAACTTGTGATAACGTACCTTTGCAACCCCACCTAACACTTAGTTTTTGGCCTACCCGACAGTTGGCTGCAATGGCAGTTCTTCATAAAACTCGGTAGCACTTAGGCTATGTTCAGTTCACCTTATTTTTTCTTATTTCAGATCTAATCAGACCATATCATAAAAAATAAGTTCAGATCAGATCATGCTTATATTTAAAAACTCATTATTACTATTAATAGTATTATTTACTAGTACATTTGCTCAAAAGGATTATTATTGTTACTGTTGTACTTATTAATTATTAATATTGGTAATTATTATTAATCTCGTTGTTATCTTTATAAATGTCATTGTATGTTATCATTATTTCAAGTTATTTTGTTGTTACTAAATAATAGAAAATTAAAAGCCACGTGTTAAGAACATAAGATTGGCGCAAAAATAAGAAATATATAAAATATGATAGCTCAAATTCATGACAACGAAACTACTAAGTTCGGATTACCTTTCAAAATAAGCTAAGTGCGAGATACAAATTATAAATTTAGATTCGGTATACCTCTTCCTACCGAATTCAAAATGTCTCTAGCTATTTGAAGTTGCACGCTATCCATTTCTTTCTTGCGCAAGTCATAGTTGTTTGTATATCTTATTTTATTGTATATGAAAAAAAAAAGAGGTGAGTCTGCCGACTTTTCAAGTGTGAAACATTTTTTTGAAGGGAAAGCGTGAAACATTTTATAAGTGCTCTTATAAATTCATGACTTGGGTTATATAATTATTTTTAGTAATTATTATTATTATGATTATAATTATTGTTGTTGTTATTATAATAATGATAATAAATAATATTATTATTAATAAAAGTTGTGAAAAGTTGTGATAGAAATAAAATGATAAATAGTAATACTATAAATAAGATCTTATAATGTATTGCATAATAATGAATTACAAAGTAATAATATATTATATAAAATAAAAGATCTTGTAAATCAAATCAGATCAGATCAGAAAAATAAGTTCAGATCAGAAAATTTTTGGTGAACTAAACATAGCCTTAATGGCAGTACTTCTAGTACTTCTAGTAGTCTCCTACTAAGGTCATTCCTGCTATTAGCGCTTCGTATTCGGCTTCGTTGTTTGTTGCTCTGAACTCGCAATAGATGGCTCGTACCACCTTGTCCCATTGTGGCTGACTTTAGCACAATACCTAAACCTGCACCACGAAAGTTCGATGATCCGTCAACAAATAAAATCCAAGGTTCATGGTCAACATGGTTAATTTGTGCGACTTCATCGTTCGCTAGTTTCTCTAGCTCTAGGCTAAAGTCTGCCACAAGATCTGCCAATGCTTGCGACTTGAGGGCGGTATTGTATATCGTATCCACTGAGCATTATCACCCTTTTGCTCATGCGTCCTGTTAACTCATAACGAAGCCGAATACGGTATGCGTTTCAAAATAATGTCTAAGTTTCTTAACAGCGACTACTATAGCTAAAATGAGATTTTCCAAAAGAGGAATATCTGGTCTCTGCGTCAAGCAGATACTTACTAATGTAATAAATCGAGAGCTATTGACTTTCTGCTTCTCGTGTCAGAACTGCACTGACGGACAGGCCACTCACAACCAAATAAAGTTGTAACGTCTCTCCGTCATAAGGCTTTGACAACATAGTGGTGACGCGAGGTATTGCTTGAGCGCTTGCAATGCATCTTCGTGTTGTGGCGACCAGTCGAAGCCTTTATTTTTTCGCAGCACGTCATTGAATAAATGACACTTCTCCGACGACCTGGATATGAAACGATTTAAAGCAGCTATGCGTCCAGTTAGTTTATGCAGTTCTTTGACGTTCCTTGGGATTGGATGTTGATGAGTGCTCTTATTTGGTCTGGGTTGGCTTCGATCCCTCGTTGCGTCACGACATACCCTAGAAATTTTTCAGCAGCAACTCCAAACGTACACTTAGTGGGATTTAGTTTCATACCATACTTGCGAAGGACGTCGAAGGCCTCTAACAAGTGCTGGATGTGATCTTTCGCTTTCTTAGACTTTACGAGCATATCGTTAGTATATACTTCCATCGTGTCGCCCAATTGGTCTTTGAACATTTGATTGACCAATCGTTAATGTGTGGCACCTGCGTTTTTCAATCCAAACAGCATAACTTTATAGCAATATATATTTGGTGGTTCTGCATGCTGTTTTCTCCTGATCGTCGGGGTGCATCAAGATTTGATTGTATCCTGAGTATGCATCCATGAATGTGAAGAGCTCGTGTCCTGCTGTCGCATTGACCATCGAGTCTATGTGTGGAAGGGGATACGGATCCTTGGGGGCAAGCCTTGTTTAAGACCGTAAAATCGATACAGACCCTCCACTTTCCATTCTTTTTGCTCACGACCACGACATTGGCTAGCCATTCTGGGTATTATACCTCGCGTATCTTTCTAGCGTCGATCAATTTTTGGACCTCGTCGATGATTTTGTTTCGCTCTGGTGCAAACTTTCGTCGTTCCTGCTTTACCGGCTTGTGATCGGGATCGATGTTGAGTTTGTGCGTAACGACATCGGGACTTATACATGTCATGTCTTCGTGGGACCAAGCGAAATAATCTTTATTAGCTTTCAAAAATTCAATTACCTAAACTTGCATTTCTTGCGACAGTGTCGCTCCAATTCGAACGACATGGTCTGGAACGGCTGGATCGAGCTTTACTTCGTCTATGTTTTGTTTGTCGGGCGCGTCGGGCGTTTGAGCGACGAGCTGTAGCATTCCCGTGCGGACTTCTGCTCGCCTTTTATTTCTTGTACTCCCCATTTGGTAGGGAATTTCAACGTCTGGTGATAGGTTGACGGGACTGCCTTCATTTTATGGCTCCATGGGGTTCCGAGGATGATGTTGTAGGTAGACGGGCAATCCACGACGTTGAATCTTGTTGGCAAGTTGACGCCTTTGGCTAGCGTTGGTAGTGTGATCTCTCCGAGAATATGTTGGACCTCTCCACTGAAACTAACTAAAACAGTGGATTTTTTAGTAATATCTTTTTCACACAATCACATACCTTCGAGGGCGCTCTTAAAGATGATGTTGGCTGAACTGCGTCCGTCGACCTATAGTCGCTTCAACAAGCAATTACTGACGGTTAAGGATATGACTAGGCCATCATGATGTTCTGCCTCGCATACGTCATCATCATCGAAGGTGATCGCCATTGCTTCCAGCCTGCGCTCTTCTTCGAACCTACAAGACTTATGAATGGCGGACAAGGGGGTTCCCTCTCACTAGCCTTTTGGCTGCAGAGTACGTTAGTCGACATACATAAGATCCACCTGAAATTACATTAATTACCTTTAGGTGCGTTGGTGACGCAGGCGAAATTGGCTTGACGGGATTCTTTTCGAAGGACGCCTTCCCTTTGTCGCCCAGCAGGTCTTGCAGATGGCCTTTATTGAGCATGAACGCGACCTCTCAACGCAACGCAATGCATTCTTCTGTTTTATGGCCATGGTCATGATGAAATTGGCACCATTTTGATAGGTCTTTCTGTGCGTCAGGCATTTCGTGGCTAACGGAAGGGTGCTCCAGTTTTGGTTAAGGCATTTACGACACCTTCGACATCGACAGAGAATCCATAGGACTCAAGGTCAGGATAAGTTGGTGACTCCGTCTTTGTGTCAGTACCTATAGTGTCAACAACATCAGTAGTGTTATGTACCTGACCAGGACGGTTGTAGGGGTGACTTCGCCATTGTTCTTCTTAGGGGCGTAGGACTTGCTATCATTGGAGCTTTCAGGCGCATGACGCGTCGATATAGTGTTGAGAATGGCATCATCTTCTTCCAGTCGCATCTGCGCCAGTGCTCGGGCTTTGACTTCCTCGAACGTCTAGCATGAGTATTTCGTTAAACGGTTGTAGAGCTTTGATCGAAAAATTAGACCTTTCCTGAAACATTTAATGACAGTTTTAGTGTCAAGATCTTTAATACTAATCATATCTTTATTAAAGCGATTATAATAATCGCGAACATATTCTTTAGGTCCTTGAACGACGCCATATAGATCGCTAGTCTGCTTCTCCAAGCTGCGACTGCCTTCGAACTTATCATAAAACTTGTTGACCAAGGTAGAGAAGTTGCTGATGCTTCCTGGCTTGAGGGACCCGAGCCATTTGAGGGCTGCACCGGTTAGCGTGGCTCCGAAAGACTTGCACATGCATGCTTCCACGAGATGTCAGGGGATTGACGCTTGCCACATTCTCTGCTTGTATCGGGCAACATGCTCGCCTGGCTCGGTTGAACCATCATAGTTGGCGATGAGGACAGTCAGATTGAGCTTCATAGGGAGTACAACCTTCGAAATCCTCTCCACGAACGGTGACTCTACATAGCCATCAGGATGCTCGACGATGCTTGGTGTCGGCACCCCTGGGAGCTGGGACATAAGCTTCATCAGGCACCGATTTTGCTTCTCGATCAGGATCATCCGCTTCGCCATGGGATCTGCATCTCCGTCGCTAGGAGTCTTTTCTGTATCGTTCAAGGGATCTTCTTCTTCGAACTCCGCGTCGTCTTCAGATTCAACATTGTCTGCATCACTATAATTTTGCATGAAAGGAATGTCCTCCATATTGGTGCGACGCTTTGTCTTGGATGCTTTTGATGAGGCCAACTCCTCTTGTAGCTTCTGGATTTTCTTTTGAGACGAAGAGAAGTCAGAGGATAAATGCTCATTAGCTCTCTTCATTTCGGTCATCTCTGCTTTCATTTGATCATAGAGCTTTTGCATTTCATCGAGACTTGGTGTTTCAACCATTGGATGGGTTTTAGAAGATAGTAATTAATCTGGTTGTGCCCCACGGTGGGAGCCAAATTGTTTATGCTGAAATTTGCCTTACGACATAATTAAAGTTAAGGACACGATAACCAGATGTTTGGACTAATGAAACAAGAAATTAATGCAAAAGAGGGATTCAAGGGAATGACACAAGGAAATGGTGACGCGGAAAACCCCAATGAAGGTGGGTAAAAACCGCGGGTGGAGATGATTCCACCAATACACTATCGATGATCGTCATTCCAGATGAAAAACAATCGTTACAATCTATCTTCTTTATCTAAGTACAAAAGTAGTATCAATGAATATGAATAGTGAATAGCTTTTTCTTGTATGCTTTTTCTCTGAATAATGCTGCGTATTTTTATGGCTTTTTTTGTGCTTAAGTACTATAATTCTAAGCTAAGATTTTACAACGGTTATTCTCCCGGAATCTAGGAGATTCTCCTTGTTATTCTCAACTCTTCATATCCGCTCCCTAACTTTGTGCAACTGCCATTGCTCGTACTCTTACTTGGTCAAGCGCTCTCAATCTCGAGCCCTTCTTTCTCGGAATATCAGTTGCTAGCTTTGCTGACTTGGTCTTTGCGTCTTATCTTTGCGGCTGACCTTGCGTCGTAATGTTAAGGACCTTAAGTCATTACGTCAATTTCAACCTATAAAAATCAGTCATAACAGTACGTAGGCTTAGATGATGTAGATGTTAGATAGTTGTGGTCAACGAGTAAATAATTATTAGAGGGAATTAGATGTAAGTGATGAGTATCATGGAGTGATGATGATGAATAGGTTGGTGTGGCGTGAGATTGTACCGAGAGATCTAAATAGATGGTCGTGTGATCGTTATAGGCGGTGACATTAAGTGTGTGTTAAGCCGTCAGACGTGTAAGATGACAATTTAGGGCGACAAGGATTAGGAGGGAGTGAGGATTAGTTTGGGAGGTGGTATATACATATATATATATATATATATATATATATATATATATATATATAGGTATAGGTATGGTGTTTGGGAAGCAATAGGTAATTCAAAACAATTAGGTTTTTAAAAGATATGCTACTCAAAAGATTTAGAAAATAGTTTAGATAAAAGATATTTAAATACACTTCTTATTAAGGTAAATTTTACGAAATATATTTTTATTAATAAAACTAATTAATATAATTAATTAAATTGAGACACAAAAAGGGTTTTTAGAAATTGAGCTTTCATAAAAACTATTTTTAAAAGGGTTTTCAAATATAGACTTTTAAAAAAGTTATTTTAAAACGTTTTAGAAAGTGGGCTCAGCAAAACTATTTATGAAAGAGGTTTTTAGAAATGGGTTGATAAGAAGAGTTAATATAGTTTTGGGATTAAAATATTTTAGTTTAGACTTGTTCTTTATTCTTTCTTCGATCTGGACCAATTAGAGCGGGACATTAGTCATCATAATATACTCAAATTGGGAGACACAATTATGTGTTTACAACTACAAGTCCAAATACTTCTCTTTTTGTAAGGGATTGCAATTTAACTTCAATTTCTTCCTTCCACTTTGCCCAATCTTTTTTTTTCTACATTATTCAATGGTTCAGGATCCTCATTGTCATACCTAATGTCTAATGCTATATTGCATGCAAAAACATTAACGACGTCGATTTTATTCCGGTTCCATGTAATTCCAGACATGATAAAATTTGTTGAGATCTCTTCGTAACTAGGTGCCTGAATTTCTTGTTCAGTGATGTCTAAAATCTCTTATGAAAATCTTTGAAAATGAGTTGCATCCTTGATTTGACCATCATAAACTATTGCTCCTTTCCTTTTATGAGGATTCTTGTCTTTGGAATCGATTGTTCTACTACACTTCTGGCGTGCTTTAGACTCATTAGCAAGTACTTTAGTTTGTCCTTTTAGTGATCTCAAGTTTTACTGGAGCATTCACAACTAGCTCATTCACTCTGTTCGGATCAGTACAAGCATTTGGTAATTGATTTGCTAAACCTTGTAGATGAATTATCTTTTGAACTTATAGTTCACATTGTATAGTACAAGGATCAATATGAGATAATGATAATTCATTCCAAATAACTTCTTATTCCAACTGTATGTAAAGATGGAAAAACTGATTCATTAAAATGACAATCAGCAAAACGAGATGTAAATAAATCCCTTATGGTTGGCTCAAGGTATTTGATTATTAATAGGGATTCAAATCCAACATATATTTCCATTCTCCTTTAAGGACCCATCTTGGAGCATTGTGGTGGATCTATTGGAACATAAACTACACATCCGAAAATTTTAAGATAGGAGTATCTCGTAAATGGGATCATAATAATCTAATCATTTGAGCAAGTAATCTCGCAAATGACATGTTGTGAGTTGATAACAAAAATACAAGTGATCATCTAGTCGATACCTCGATTAAAACCATGAAATATATAATAATGGTCCACGTGGGGGATTTATTGTCCCACGTATATCCCCTTGCATACGTTCCAGGAAATTGATAGATTTAAATTTATTTAAATTGGTGATGGGCGAATTATCAATTTGCCTTGTGAGCAAGCAGCACATGGAAAATTATGACAAATAATCTGTTGGCTTCTTAGTGAATGTCCACAAGAATTTTCTATGATTCTTCACATCATTATTGAACGGGTATGACCTAACCATTCATGCCAAACTACAAAGTTATTAGTAAACTTCTCGTTTATTATAGTATGTGTTCAATTGTATTAATTTTCATGTAGTACAAACTAGTGGAGCATGCAAGCAATTTCTCCAAGGTAAGTTTTGTGCCTTGGGCTATGCTAGTATTTGAAGGAATTCGTCATTTCCTTCAATAATTGTCTCAATATGATATCCATTACTGTGAATGTCAAGTTAATAAGAGAGTGTTTGGTTCGCGCAGGGATAAGAAAAATGAATCCCAAAAGGGTTACGAGGAGAAAGTAAATGAATGATCTTGAATTTCCCTGTCTGTTTGGTTCAAACCTAGAAAGGGAATGGTATACTCTCTGTTTCTCTTTGTGTTTGTTTGGTTTTTAAAGAAAGGAAATTAACCAGTTTATTAGATTATAGCTGTTTTGACCTATGATTGTACTCATTGAACTTGTTTACAACCTGAATTTCAAAATACCATTTGAACAATATCATTTTCAAATTTGCTTATGATCAAATTTGTTTGCATTGCCAATTGATTTCATAAAAAGTTCAAAATACCATATTTTAGCAACGGTAATAGTGACTAAAAACACCACAAAAATACTTGTCTAAAACACAAAACATGACTTCAAACAAGCATACCAAAGTTTTAATGTACTACAAATACAATAACTAGTTCAAAACAACATTTCATCAATGCTAAAACACCACAAAATACTTGTCCAAAACACAAAATATTAGTCTACAAACAACCATAACACAATTTTCAAAAACTACGATGCAATTACTAATAGTATTTCATAGACTCATGCATTGGCATCATTCCCACCAAGAAGACTTTTGACAAATATGCTTTTGAAAGCATCTGGACACTTGAAAAATCAACAACTTGTTTGGTTGTGTAGTTAAGATTTGAGCTACCTCCAAAGCTTGATGGGGAGTCACACCTTTCAAAGAGAGTAGTTCATCTAGCACCTTTTCACTCTTTTCAGCTACTTGTTGCTCACGTTCATCCGTACGAGACATTACATTAGCCATGGTAGAAAGATTCACTTCTTTCATAAAAGCTTGCAAACTAGCTAATTTAGAACTAGTACCACTTTCACATTCCTTCCCACTTCGCTGAAGTGTTTTCTCTTTTCACTTTCCTTGATGGAGGGCATATTCAACCGTTTGAGTTCCATTACCACTAGCAATAGTATCAGCATCATCATCACTTGAATCAACCATAACTTGCACGGGAGCAGATTTCTCCATATTGCCAATAATAAGACCATCAGTCGATTTCCCAGTGGCATAATCTTTGCCATAAATCTCCAACAATTCATTCAAATGAGGAAAAGCATGTCCATACAAGTTTTTACAGTTTGGATAAAACTAATAATTTAACAAATGAAGTTGAAATAAATTATTCATAAAAAAACTTCTATATATGTTACCAAAAAAATGACACACTTGAAGTCCATACCTTGCAGTACTCATCATATATTTTCCTCTCCACATAAATCATGTTTTTCTCATCATCCCACTCGAACCCACTTGTGTTTAGCATTTGAACAATTGCTCTGAACTTGGTCACAAGTGTTTTTAGCCTAGAATCAATGCGTGGTAAAGCCTTCAAACCACATCCAGGAATAGCCTTGCCAATGACCTCTTCCAAGCGAGTCATGTAACCATTCCTAAAGCCCTTTTCACATTTCCAATGGGGATTAGTAACTAATTCAGACAAAGCAGCTACAAGAGCTTTATCTTCTTCCGAAGCCTAAAAACATTTGTTTTTCCCTCTTTCACCTCCACTAGCAATACTTTCATCCATCCTGCTACATCATTAAAACAACACAATACAAAACCAATATGCTAACTCATCATTATCAAATAAAATCAATACTATGCAAGATTCTAAAAGAAAATACAATTAGCCTAAATGATACAATCTAAAACAAGATCACACCAAAGTTTCAAATATCAAACTAAAACAAAGTTTCAACATGACATAGTAGCCTAAATGATAAAACTAAAACAAGTTCACACCAAATGTTCCAAATATCAAACTAAAAAAAAATTTAAACATGACATAGTAGCCTAAACGATACAAACTACAACAAGTTCATACCAAATGTTCCAAATATCAAAGAAAAGCATAAACTAGATTCTACCGCGTCTAGCTCTCTAATCGTTGAACATGCTTTGAGCCAATGAATTTCTCCAATTTTTCCAAGGGTTTGACACATTAATGGAGGTTATATAGTCTACCTCATCATCATCATGACCATCACTCTCAATTTCCTCATATAACTCATCATCATCAAAAGAGCGAGATATATATATTTCTTTACCAAGTTATGTAACAAAGCACATGCAAGCACAATGTGACCATGTGTTTGTAAACTAAACCAAGGACTTCTAAGAGTTGCCCATCTTCCCTTGAGTAAGCCGAAGCATCATTTAATTACATTTCTAACTTGTGCATGCTTTTTGTTGAAATATTCTTCAGCAGGTTGAGGTTGGTGAGGACCATTATGCCACTCTCTAAAATGATAAAGATGCCCTCTATATGGTGCAAGGAATCCCTCTCTGTTATTATACTTACCATCACATAAGTAATAACAACCTTAAGACATTAAAAAAAACATTTTTATTACACATTCACTCATGTAAGTTAAGTTAAACTTAATTAAAAAAATTTATTAAGTGAATTACCTTTTGGCACTTTCAAACCATTAGGCCTAGATATAGCATCTTGATGAATACGACCATCATGTGTTGATCCCTCCCAACCAGGTAGGACATATATAAATTCCATCTCTGGCGAGCACACTCCCAATACATTCATTGCAAGGTGACCTTTCCTTGTACGATATCTAGACCGGTCCTCAAAAGGGACACTTACGCTAATCATTGTACCATCTAGTGCACCTAAATAATTCTACAATAAAAGGAAGTACCATTCTAGATCAAGTGCTATATATCTATTATGCTTAAGTAACAAGAGTTTGTTTATTGTACCTTGAAATACTTCCATCTATCATCATCGCAATCCTCTAGTGTTGGTGTAGGTTTCTTAAGCAGCACATCATGCAACTTCAAGATTGCCCTCAAACAAGCATGAAATTGTCTACTAATAATTTCACCACTTCTACAAAAATGTGGACCTATCATTCTATTCTTTTTATAGTGAGCGACCGTATATAAGAATCCAACAACAATCTCTTCCAAACACATATTTTTTGTACCACTTAAACCCCCTATATCTCTAACCATTTCAAGAAATGCACCAAACGTTCGACTATTAATTTGAAGAAAGTTTCTAAAGTATCACTTTTCTTAATCATTCTTTTCAAGTTATATATTCTCCTCTTTCTTCTAGTTCGTTTATCTAATGTTAGATATTGAGTATCGTAATTGTGTACCACATTAAATGTAGCAATACAACACAATTAATTAAAGTAATGAAGAATCGGATAAAGTCCGAATCTCTTCTCCTTCTCAAAGAAAGATCAATACGAGCCATTTTCTATAGAAAAGAACATAGACAACACAATATCATTTGCCTATTTCATGTACTATAAGTCACAAGTTTATGTAATTATGTTTCTTAACTTCATCTCCTAAATAAATGCTATGTACTACGCATGGAACTAAAAAATCTAATAAAACTATATTACAACAATATATCTATTCTCATTATTGCTCAAGCCAAAAAGTGTTTGCTCACTATGCAACAATTTATGAAGAACTATATAGCAAGTTATGAAAAACACAATCGCATACAACAATTGTGGAAAGTAATCATTGCTCCCCATATAAACAATGCAAAAAATATATAATGTTAGGAATTTTGGGATCAGTTTCATTGATGCAAAGGTGGACATACATCAGTTCATCAAACATAGATTTCTAAAGTATAGACAAATTGAGGATCTCATCATTAAAGATAAAAGTTTTCAGATTTATTTGAGGTATTGAGGCCTCACTAATGTAGCTGGTGTAAATAAAATTGCCATACATATATATTTTTTTCATGTTTTTCCAAAAGTACAAAACAGACCCACATAACATGGTTTTGTTAAATGCATTTGTATTACAATTTGCAGATCAAAATAGAAAACGTTGTGGTAACAATTGTTTCATCTCCAAACACATGTTTAAGTCGTGTTTAACCCTAACAAATTGTTCATTGCAATTTTTTTTAAAAAAAAGTACTAGTGGAGCAAAAGTACAGTGCTCGCTGGAGAAGAAAGAAAAAACAGAGCAGATCTTGCCAGAGAAGAAAGCAAAAATAGAGTAGAAGAGGAGAAAAGTGGAGCAAAAGTATAGTACTCACCTTGCTCGCCAGCGTTGGGTGTCGTCAGTGTCGGAACTATGGTTTAGGCAAGTCGTTGGTGGTCCGATATCGCGGAGGTAAGGCAACACTCGTGGTTCAGGCTCGTCGGTCGGCTCGAGATGTTGATGGGGTAGCACTGTAGCAGTCTACAAGAGGAGAGAAAGTGGGTTGGGTAATCAGATGGGGTAAAGGTTTTCAAAACCCTTCGGGGGGTGGGGTAATCATACTAGAGGAGTTTGGGGGTAAGTTACTAGGAAAAAAGGGTAAAGGATTTCATGAAAGTGGTAATAAAAACAACATAAAAGGATTTCATTAATGCCCTTTCTCTTACCCTTTCTTGAGACCCCCCCATCAAACTCCCCCTAAATTCCTTTGAGACATATGAGATTATAGTGCTTCAATAATTTCAAGTTCCGTTCCCCACATGCAACAATATATTGCTCTTCCCAATATAGTACTCACACTAGCTTTTAGCATCATCATTTGAGAGAAATATTTCTTATTATTAAGTATAGTATGAGTAGTTGCACTATCAACAAGGCATAAGACCATATCCAAATAATCCTTAAATATATCCAAATAAAGGATGATTAAATACCTAAATAAATAAAAACACCCTAAATAATACAATGTCTTACAAATCACATAAAACTGTAAAATCATACTATAACCATAAAATCATACTACAATAAGAAGGTAACAAAGTAGTGACATAATTGACATAGGTAATCTACTAGAGTTTTATAATTGAAATTAACACCAACTATTTATGTATAAATGTTCCCTTTAGGGGTAGTGAAGAAATTAGCAACTTCTACGTGAGTTGCATCACCCGAATCAAAATCACTCTTCACCATCCTCAAATACAAGTTTGGTCTCAACTTCCTTTCCTTTCTTGTTCAATTATTTTTGATAAAGCGCAACCAAGTGCTTTGGTGTTCGACACATACGAGACCAATAACCTTTTCCTCCACAACGATAACATATATTGGTCACATTTTGACCTTTATCTTTCTGACTATTATTATCTTTATGGTCCCACTTGTGGTGGAAATGTGAGTTCTTGAAATAACCTCTATGACCTCTATCATATCCACCAAATCCACATCCACGACCACACCATGGGCCACAACCATGACCACTGTTGTTGGCATGGTCTTTATCCTTACATTATTTCCCATTATAAAATGTCACACTTGCTTCAGGCACTTGGAGTAGAACTAGTGGATGTGATTATAAAATGTCACACTTACATTATTTCCCATTAATAACTCGTTATTTTTTTCATCCACGAGAAGACAAGATATAAGTTTAGAATATTTTTTAAAAACTTTTTCTCTATATTGTGTCTACTGGACGACATTATTTGCATGAAAAGTGGAGTATATTGTTCTAGCATGTCTTCATCACTAATTTTCTCTTCATATAATTTCAATTGAGAAGTAATTTTAAACATGGTTGAGTTATACTCACTTATAGATTTAAAATCTTGTAATCTTAAATGCAACTAATCATCACAAGCTTTTGGTAATATCAAAACAGTTCTCTAGTGGTCATACTTTCCTTTAGATTTCCCCGAAGGATTTGTGGGTCTTTAACAGTCAGATAGACACCTTCAAGGAGGTGATGGAAGAAACAATATTGCCTTGGCCTTATATTGACATGTTGCTTTGTTTCCTTCTTTGATTGTTTCACCAAGTCCTTTAGCATCTAGGTGTATTTCATCATCTAACACCCATGATAAATAGTTCTTTACAGTAATATCAAGGGCCACAAATTCAAGTTTTGCAAGGTTCGACATAATTCACTATATAAGAAAATAATATTGTATATAAGCGCTTCGAAATAATGAACATATACATATCAATACAAGCATGAGGGGTCAGTATTAGAGTTATAATGTCCTATGCAAACATTAATCTTAACATGAGTATGATCAGTAGTTATGTCAAAACAAAAGGAAAACAACTATATCATAAGAAATTTGTCATTCATAACAAATAGGCCACAACAGTCCATGGAAAAACACTAATCGTCTGTCGCAAATCACTCATCAAGAGAACAAGAATTTATGCAATAATTTGTACTCTAGAATCCCCAAATTGAACACTGCTTATACAATTGTCATATAGATTATCATCATCAATCAACAAAATTAAAATCACCAATCATCATATTCATTGGTTTAAAAAAAATATGTGTCATATTTGTAGAGAATAGTTTAACATGTGTCAAGTGCTCTAAACAAAGTAAAATGGAGAACCATATTTCAGTTGAATGTAATTATGGTAGGAATAATTGTTTTAAATAAGTCAACCTTTGTGCGATATTCCCAAATAAGTCACACTTTGGATTATTTCTGATTAAGTTATTCTTGTATGATTGTTTTTTCTATTGTGTTTAACCTATTTGTGACTTATTTAGTAGGTTATTTGTGATACATGTTACAATGTGATTGGTTCGCTTTTTTTGTATTATTTCATATCCTTAATTTTAATTTAGATTGTTGCATAAATATTAAAAAGAGGATTTTTCATTGCATCCCCACTATCCCTACTCCTTCCTCACCAACACTACCACCCACCCTCCCCGCCAACCCCCTATATCCCGACCACCAACCCCTTCCCTTGCATCCAGCAGCATCCCTCCCCCCCCTCCACCCCTCCCCTGCCACTACTGCATTTCCACTAACAGCACCCCAACCCCTTCCCCTGTTGTGTTCCCACCAGTAGCACCCCCACCCCACCCTCCTCTGCCTCTAATGCATTCCTACCCCTACCCCCACCCCTGCCCCTGCAGCAGCAATCCCCCACCTACTCCACCCTTCCCTGCCCCTACTGCGTTCCCACCCCTACCCCCGCAGTCCCTACCCCAGCACATGCAGGCGCAAACCCGCAGGCTGCCACCCCCTCCCCACCCCTACCCCTCGCCTCCATCGCTAATTCCCCTCTCATCTCCCTTTGTCCCAGCCTAAATCTGTAACACCCCGATAATTCTCTCTTTTCTAAAAATACTTTTCATATATAAAACTTAGAGAAGCATCAAAACATTATTGCTCGTGTGATAAAGTATCGAATTATTCAGAATTTTGCAGCGGAAAACATATGATTAACTTTAGAATTGAAATATAATAAATAACAAGTAACTTTAAAATCAAACAACATTGTTAACTATAACTCCGAATCAAACATAATTAAAGATAAATGTATCTACTATAAAACAATAAATGTATCAATATGCTACACAAGCTCTCCATTCCTAAAACCCCATGATGCATCATCTGCACACATATAGATGTCAATGCACTAGAGAAACTGCTCACCAAGATTGGATCATCACAGGATCAATAAGGCAAAGCCATGATCAACACATACAAATAAAGCACGTAATCAGCAAAGTTGAGTACTACATAATAATAAATAAATATTTCTAACACAATACTAATAAATATTAAGTAGGGATAAATAACAGCATAACAATCTGTAGATAACTTTTATTGAACTAAACTTTAACAACCTTTTTATTGCTTTAATGGAATAGTCATTGGACCGAGTTGACTAACTAAAAACAAGCCTTTACCTAGGAAGACGAAATACAGGCGCGACTTCGTATTCTAAATGACCTACGATATCGAGGACCCTTTTAAATGAAAATAGGAATTGTGATCAATCCGATTCCCAGAAAGAGTCATGGCACGCTCACCATGTACCCCAACTCCTGATTGTCCAACTTCAGACGTGCACCAGTCTGAAGTTTATCACTATCCAAATTTCACTTTACATGATTTACCAATTATTACTTATTATGACACACAAACAACACAGATAATATATACTCAAACATCCACAACTTTATTTCTTTTATCTTAGGATTAAAAAAGTGATCATACAACTTACCACCGAAGATTAATTCTTTCTTTAATCCAATCCTTCTTATTTGTTGAATCTAGCCAACAACATCAAAGACATAAATTATCAACTTACCAAATAAGGCCCACAGTCCTCATAAAGTAGTGAAATTAATAATAAAAGGGAACACATGACTAGAAGACATGTGCAGATGGGATATGAATGGGTCATATACAACAGACTAGTGCCAAGTCTTTAGAGGGTTCATTACTAGACAACTAAGTCTGAAAAGAGTCTCAGATATAGAGCATCAGGCTATGGATCTAGAAGCATAAAGGGTCAGCTTAGTTAAAGCTAAGGTTCCTGCCAATGCTAAAACAGATCCAAATCTGGCGATGCCTGAGGAAAAAGCTAAAACTTACAAAGAAGCTGCTCGGATGCTTAACATGTTCGCACACGGGCATAAAACATGTAAAATCCAACATAATATCAATCATATATGAACTAACAAAGTTCCTATACATGATACTACATAACTTTCCTTCCTAAAATCATGATACTACATCAAATAACACATAGGTATGTACGTACCTTGTGTAGACAAATTGATGAGAACTTCTTTCCCTGCTCTGGATAGTAACTTTTCATTCCAACCCTCGATTTCCTCCGCAATTTATCTAACAGCTCCCGAAACACCACTCTTTTTGATCGGCTACAAATAGTAAGGATGCCCAGATACTTTCGATGCTTATCAACTTGCTTCATATGGAGAATGGAAATCAAAGCTTCTTTTTGCTCACCGCTTACAGCTCTACTAAAAGATACCTCCAACTTTTCATAATTAATTTTCTTCCCGGATGCTGCTTCATATTTGTTGAGAATATCAACTATTGTCAAGCGTTACTGTCGAGTTGCTCTTGTAAAGAGTAGACTATCATCTGCAGAAAGAAGGTGTGAAATTTCTGGGCCATTTCTGCTAGCCTTTGCACTATGGATATCTTTAGCTTCAACTTTCTAATGAATCATCTGAGAGAAGGCATCAGCAACCATAATAAACAGAAAGGGAGAAAGAGGATCTCCCTAACGCTGTCCTCTAGAGGGAATAATATAACCGCTTACACTTATATTGACAATAAAAGAGTAAGTAACAGTTGAAACACAACTCATCACCAAATTTACCCATCTGCCATCAAATCCCATAGTAAGAAAAAACTTTCTCAAGAATCCCCATTCAACTTGATCGTAGGCTTTGCTCATATCCAGCTTCATTGAATGAAATATTTCCAGTGCAGTAAGGGAGTTGTCTAAAAGCATTCTACCCGGCACAAAAGCACTCTGATTTTCCGTGACAATAGAAGGGAGAAATTGTTTAAGCCTAATGACAATATCTTTTGAGGCTATCTTATACAGTACATTACAGAGACAAAAAGGCCTAAACTCAGATATAGCAGTGGGAGTTTTCACTTTAGGGATGAGAGCAACGTTAGTACAGTTAATATTTCCCGGACAAGAAAAATTATGTAAAATATTACTAACAAACAAAAATACCTCATCACCTATAATGTGCCAAAACATGTGATAAAAGATCCCATGCATCCCGTCAAGATCCAGGGTTTTGCAAGGGTGCATCTGGTTCAAAGCTTCGAAATTTTCATCCTTCGTATAGGGGCGGATAAGGAGATCATTATACTCTTGAGTCACCGTTGCTTTTACATGCTGCAAAACTTCTTGAATATTATCATCTAGAGGCATCGAAGACGAAAAAATCTCGTCGAAGTACCTCTTAACTGCATCCTCGATTTTCTGTTGCTCGGTCAGCCAAACCCCTTCTATGTCATGAATGCCATTGACAGAATTTATGTTCTTACGTTGCGAAGCTTTGTGGTGAAAATATGAGGTATTCCTGTCACCATCTCTAACCTCTGCTACCCGAGATCTCAAATACCAAAAAGCCTCATTTTTCGCGTGCATAGAGTCCATCACACCCTCCAAAGTAGTACACTTCTCATAGCTAGCCGCATTAACCTCTTCCTTTTGGGTCATGTGAAGCCTTTTTTTCGCTCTCTCAATTTTCTTCTTCAGATCACCAAAGTTTACTGAACTCCATGACTTCAAACTCCTCGCTACAGCCCCTAGTCTCGCCTGAATTTCTTCCCCCTCCGCTGAATTCCATGCACTCCTCACCACCTCGTCACAGCCTTCGTCTAGCAGCCAGCAGGTCTCGTAGCGAAACCCCCTTGCACCTCTTCGTCTCGCCCGTTCGAGAGTTACCCCCCTAGCATAATGGGCGCATGATCTGAGTTGTACCGCACCGTATGTTCTATAAAGGCTTCCGAAAAAAGTTGTAGCCATGATACAGACACAATAAATCGATCCAGTCTTTCACGAATTCGTGTCTCCGGACTATTTCCCCTCTCCCATGTGTACCATTTCCCTACGCATCGCAAGTCACCAAGATCACACTTTGCTAACACATCACGAAACCCTCCATTGCCTTTCTTTCTCTATTAGATCCTCCCTCCTTCTCATTGTAGTAGAGAATCTCATTGAAATCACCTCTTAACACCATTGGACCCTCATACTCCTCGCAAAGAGAATTTATCAATGCCCATGTTATATGTTTGTTATCCTCCTCCGGCCATCCATAAAAAGCGCCAATGAACATCCCCATGGCTCACTATGCATGTATTGGAATAACGCTACTGTGGCTTTCTCTTTAGTTTCTTTATACTTAAACATGCTTAAATTCATAAGTTTAATCAATTTCATGGTTTATAACATGCTACTATGATTTTCCAATCTTTAACAACTTAAAAATCCATGCTTTGATAATTAAAATTCCAATTTACATGATAATCAAATCTGAATTTTTATTCTTTCAATACATAATTGTTGAACCCTAGTTTTGATGATGACAAAGGAACAAAAATGCAAACTAAGTAATGGACTAACAAGTTGTTTAAGTGAGTGAATTTCAAGGTATCATTGAAAGGAACAAAGAGAATACTAAGTCAAGGAAGAAATCAAGTTTGAATTTTGAAGACTAAGTGAAGATGTTTCTCTATTTGATACTGGAGCAACATTGGAGCAAGAAGACTAAAGCGAGGCTTTTTATTTCTAGTTCCATTGTAAAGGAACGAGTAAAGATGGTAAGGAACTATGGCAGTTTAGAATGAGAATGATCATTTGTTCCTTTGTAAGGAACAGACGAATTGGCGCTAAACTTATAAGTTAAAGGAACTAACAATTAAAAGGAACTAGACATAGGTTGAAGCATTACAACAGTATATTTATGGCAGTTGAGCGAATTATGCCTAGAATCTAGGTAACCGTTTTATTTAAGGAAAAATATGATTTTATGGAAAAAAATTTTAAGGAAAAGATTGTATTTTTCCAAAGATAATAAAAATATTTTTCGGTTTTTACGGAAATAATTTAAAGATAAAATTTTTATTAAAATGATTTAATTTTGGGTTCAATGATTAATATGTTTTTAATTAAACCAGGTTTTCGAGTAATGCTTAAAGTGGTTGCTAAAATTAAGGAGCAGTAACTAAAAACACTCTCACGTTTAACAGTGATCATGGGGTCATGGGATGTTTAAGGAACGTGTTCCTCAAAGTAAGGAACATCATGGGATAATGGTTTTTCACAAATACATGTTTTAATCCCACGTTCTAAATTACTAGCACTATAAATATTAATGTCTAATTAAGTTCCAAATTGTGTTTGACGAAGTGATTTAGTGAGTTCAACTAATTAAAGTGTCAGTGCCTTCATTCTCTCATAGAAGTCATTTGTTCTTTGCCTTCTTACTCTAATTCCACTAAGTTTATTCGATCAATTGTATTTTGGTTTTTGGGGTAAGGGGACTTTGAGTGAAGTTCTGTAAGAGAGAAGCTTTGAGTGAAGCAAGTAAAAGTGAGAAAACTTTGAGTGAAGTTGAGAGGAACAGCTGTTAAGGGAATAGTGGTTCAGGAACTGGAGTTAGGAACTCAAGGTGTGGCTCATGAGTAGAATTAGGTTGTAACAAAGTTATTTGGCCTAATTTGTGAAAGAGTTGAGTTTAAAATCCCTAGTGGTCGAGGTTGTTTTTCCTTTGGCTTGTTTATTTGTTTAAGTTTGAAATTCAGTAAAAAGTTACGTTTATTTCTACACATACAATTCACCCCCCTCTTGTAGTGTTCCTAGTGAAATAAAAATAATTTATATAATTATAAATTCATCATTAAAACAGTAAATTAAAGCTTCTAATCATAATTAGTACTAAAACAAAACATATAAACATAATCTTTAATAAAAACTTGAGGAAGAAGAAAAGTAATCAAACCAACACAAGAGGAAGAACAAGGGGAAGGACGCCGGCCAAGGACAGTAACACGCCGGTCAGCACAGGTGGTCGGCAGTGATGGTGGCGGTGGTGGAGTTGTGGGATTTCTTGTGGAGGAAGAAAGTGTTTCTCGAAAGAGAAGAAAAAAAGAGAGAAAAAGAAAGTAGGAAGGAAAAACGTGGAAGATGAGAAACAATACAGTGGTCGGTTCTTTGAGAAGGGAGGAGAGAGAATTTTGTGTGGGTAAAATATTTGGGTTTAGTGTGTTTATAAGTAAGTTTTGCTTTTGGGCTTAGGAAAAGGCAATTAGATTTTAAGTAGGACTGAATGATGAATAGGATTGATTATTTAAAACTCCTAACATCACTAGAAGTCCTTTTCCTAGTCCAATTAGTATTTAGATTCCTCAAGCCCATTTAAACTCCTTTTTCAAATCCAAATAGTATTTCAAATATTTTTCAAAGCATGCCTTGACAAAATATTTTACTTCACCAAATCCTTAAAATAATTCCTTTGACTTTCAAAATAGTCAACCTTATATATATATATATATATATATATTTATAAAATCCATAAGTTTACGAGGGATTACAAAATCCCCCTTCTTTTTTAAGTACAAACCCAAAGCTAGGGTTTAAGGTTGTGGGTTAGGTGGTGGGTGAATTGGATGGTTATGGTGGGGTTTTATTCATGTTTGTGGGTAGTAATGCTAGTGGATTGGGTGGTGGTTGTTGGAGGGAGGTGGTAGTTGAGAACTAAAAGAGAAAATAAGAAGTAAAAATGTTAAATTAAAACGTAAATTAAAGCAAAAAAAAAAAAAACAGTTGTTAAGGTTGTAAGTATTTTGACTCGTTAGAAAAAGAATAGTCCTACAAGCTTAACTCAATCAAGAATAATCGAAAGGTAGACTTAAAATGGAAAGACCGTCTGAAAATTGACTTATTTAAAATATTTTTTCCATTATGGAATTATGTTGACTTTGCTTTTTTCACGTAACTTAGATGTAATAGCCTAATTGCACTTTGTCCTTTTCTTTTCTTTCTTAACAATAATTCATAAAAAGAGAGGATTTGGTACTTTCATGTGTTATATTTTCATAAGAGTTAATTAATTAATGTATGAATTGATTATTGGTTACTTGGAGACAATGAAACAACATATTCATCAAATTGCTTTCATTCAAGTTAATATGCGTCAGTGGCAACGAAAATTAATGTAACGGAAACGAAAATGAAATGAACAAAGAGAGAACTTATGTCGATGAATGAATTCCCTTTTCGTGTTCTTAATCAAAGAAGATTAGCCTTTCTAATTCGTCAATCAATTTACAATTTGCGTTATTGTTGAAACCATATTATGTAAAGAGAAGAAGAAAATAGAATATATATATATAAGCAACTGTCCGTTTCTTTATTCAACAAACAATAATATATCTCTATTATATAAGCCAAGGGGGAGATATGATGTCCCCCTTGAAAAAAACTTTTTAACCCTAAATTCAATAAAAATTATTAGCTATTAAGATTTTGAGATTTTCCTCAATTATAGCCTTCCTAATTTAAAATATGTATATCAAAGGAAGTTTAAAGTAGCTAAAATAATGTGTCATAAAAATATGTATAGTAAGAGAAAAAATTTATGACTGAAGAATAAATTAACATAAGTAAAGTAGTTTTCAAGTCGATTCCAAAATCAAAGACATAAAATTGTTAATTCTACCTAAACTTTGAAATACAATAACAATACCAACATCCATTAACAGGTCATAAAGATACCGAAAAAACAACTCCTTCATTAAGTAATTTTTATATTTTGTATTTACATCATATGATATTTAATTAAAATTAATGATAATTGTAAATTACATTATCCTTCAAAATTACATTTAGATGAAATTTAAGAATAATCGTGAAAATAATCCACGCATGCATCGCGTGCAAAGAAGGCTAGTATAATATAAGACAAGTGTATAATGGACATTGATAAGAAAAACATTTACTAACATTAGGCTTCGTTTGGTAGGGTGTAAAACATTTTCGTGAAAAACTGTTCTCATCAATTTTCAATTTTACATTATTTGATTTGCAAAGGAGTGTAAAACCATTTTCCCTAGGAGCAAAATTTCTCTCATAGTGATGAAAAACCATTTTCCCTTCAAAATGAAGGAAAAATTATTTTCCTTCATTTTCCTTATCTCTCTTGCACACTCCTCTCATTACCTCTTTATTTTCCCTTCTATTTTCCTTTCATTTTACTCCCTCCGTCCCATAATATAGTGCCTATTTCATTTTTGGTGGTCAAACTTTAAAATCTTTGACCGAATATTCTCATTTGTATATATAAAAAAACATATTCATGTAGGATCTTGTTAGATTCGTCTCAATGTGTAGTTTCATAATATCAACTTTTTATACTTTTTATTAATAAGGAATTGAAGATATTAAAGGTCAAAGTTACATTTTGAAGACCGTGAAAAAAGAAACAAGCACTATATTATCGGACGGAGGGAGTATCATTTTTCTTACAGAGAATCAAACAATAGAAAACAAATTTTGGAATTGCTTGTTCATTGTAAATTGGTTTTAACGAAAATCATTTTACCCTCCTAAAATTGGAAGAAGGGAAATCTTGTAAAACCCGCCAAAATATCATCCATAACTGAACCCTGCTGAGTGCTGTCTCAGTTGAGCTGAACATCAATGTCTTCCGTATCCATATCCTTCTCACCACTCGCGTCTTCTCGCCCCAATAAACCATATCGCAAAAAGCTTCCACAAAACCCTAATCCCCAATTTTCCCCCAAATCAAAATCAAAATCAAAATCAAAATCAAATGAAAAATCAACATCATCAATCGCCATTGAAGCAACCACCTACACTCGTCTCCCACCTAAAGATGACTTTTTCGCCTCTTCCCTCATCGACGCGTATCGAGAAATCAAGCTTTCTGACTCAACCGTTGTTCCGAAATTCGAGGACGAAAAAATCGCCGTTGAATTGAGGGAATTTGATCAACTAGATAACGGGGAGAAGCTCAGTGGGTTTAATTATCAGGACTATGAGGTTCCAGATGTTATCGATGAAAAATTAGAAGAAAAGTATGATTTTGTAGACGAAGAAGATGATGATGATGATGAAATGGTGGTTTTCGAAGGTGAAGTATTCGAGGGATTAGGGGAGGAGACAGATGAGAAGGAGAAGGGGGTTCCAGCAGTGATGAGATGTTTCGACAGGGCGAAGATATTTGCGAAAGCTGGAAATGGAGGAAATGGTGTGGTGGCATTTAGGAGAGAGAAATATGTGCCATTTGGGGGGCCATCAGGGGGAGATGGAGGGAGAGGAGGAAATGTGTATGTAGAGGTGGATGGAGCAATGAATTCGCTATTGCCGTTCAGGAATTGTGTGCATTTTAGGGCGGGGCGAGGGTCGCATGGGCAGGGGAGTAACCAGCATGGGGCTAAAGGGGAGGATGTGGTAGTAAAGATTGCACCAGGGACAGTGATTCGAGAGGCGAGGGAGGATAGGATTGAAGGCCAAGTGTTGTTAGAGTTGTTGCATCCAGGGCAGAGGGCTCTGCTTTTGCCTGGGGGAAGAGGTGGCCGAGGAAATGCTGCGTTTAAGTCAGGATTAAATAAGGTGCCAAGGATTGCAGAAAATGGGGAGGAAGGTCCTGAAATGTGAGTGCCTTTGCTATTCAGCTTTAACTTTATACTTTAACTAACTACTTCCTCCGTTTCTAAATAAGTGCAACATTTGCATAGTGTTTACTATTCACATTTTAAACTTTAATTAGCTTTGGTGATTTACATTTTAGAAAAAACATAGTCATGTGGGATTTTGTTAGATTCGTCTTAATGTGAATTTTTTTAATATCAACTTTTTATAATTTTTACTTATTGATGATTGAAGACATTAATGGTTAAAATAATGCATTGGTAAACGTGAAAACAAGAAGTGTTGCACTTATTTAGAAACGGAGGAAATATGTTATATCACTACTTCTAATGCTTGTTGTGAAGATAATGATATGGCTTACCCTAACACGGGTGCCTGGGACTCGTATATATAATATCGTGTACAATAGTACAATTACAAGAATACGTTTAGTATCCTCTAATACCTCTCAATCAGGGGAACCACGTGCAGATTGGACCTCAAAAACTCAAAAAGCTCACAGACAAACCTTTAGTAAATACCGGACCACTAAGTCACCATGAGCAATACGCTCCCGTACAAAATGATAATGCAGATTGGACCTCAAAAACTCAAAAAGCTCACAGACAAACCTTTAGTAAATACCGGACCACTAAGTCACCATGAGCAATACGCTCCCGTACAAAATGATAATCAATCTTAATGTGCTTACTACGATCATGCTAAATAGGGTTGACAACAAGATAAGAAGCAGAAACATTATCACAGAACAACTTGACGGGAGCACGATTGATAAGGCCCAACTGAGCAAACAAGGATCGAAGCGAAAGAGTGCCGTGTACCGTGTAGGCAACAACACGATACTCTGTTGTGGGAGACTTGGAGACAATGGGTTGCTTTTTCGAGCGCTAGGAGATGAGATTACCATCAAGAAAGATGGCATAACAAGTGGTGGAGCGATAACTATCCAACATATGCAATCATAATGGACATGGTCTTAGAGGGCCGAAGCCACAAACCAACATGTGAAATGTGCGGGGAGCATGCATAAATTGGGAAACTAAATGCACAGCATACGTAATATCAGGTCTTGTCATAGTCAAGTACTATGAAGCCGCAACCAAATTGCGATACACAGTAGGATCAGAGATCACCATCTATAAGCGAAAGAGTATTCCTAGGAAGAGGGGATCAAGTTGGTTTAACAGTGTGCAGATGAAATTTGAGAAGAAGATCATGAACATATTTTTTCTGACACAGAACACCTAAGAAATAATGAAGATTACTTAAATCTTTCATAGCAAACTAGGACAATAGAGATATAAATTTGGTGATCACAAATTCACAATAATATCATCAACATATAGAAGAAGATAAAGAATATATTTGCCACGACGAAAGATAAACATAGAATTATCAGATTGAGAACAAAAGAAGCCCTATTGAAGCAAGAAACTGCTGAAGCGAAGATACCAAGCTCGAGGAGCTTGTTTCAAACCATAGATAGCTTTCCTAAGACGACAAATGTGGTTAGGAAAATCAGGATGAATAAAGCTTGCAGGTTGTTTCATATAGACTTCTTCAATGAGATTACCATGTAATTAAAACTTTTTCACATCTAATTCATGAATGACCCACTGATAGGAAATAGCTAAAGTTAAAACCAGCCGAACAGTAGTTGATCGAAAGTTGCAGAATAATCGATACCTTCCTGTTGACCAAAACGACGAGCAACCAGACGAGCCTTAGGCCTAATCACCTGATATAAATCCATTTTGTACCAACCAAGTTCTTCGACGCTACCAAATCCCAAGTTTTGTTAACAAGCATTGCATTTATCTCTTGTGCCAGGGCTTGACACCATTTTGGAATTTTATTTGCTTTAGAGAAACAAGTGGGAGCCCGTTCTTTTTCAAGAGTATTTAAATTTAAGATGGATTTTGGTTTGAAAATACCGTCTTTAGCACGAGTTTTCATGTCATGATTGTTTTGCGAAGACGGAGCAACAAAGACCCCAGTAAGAGGAGGTGCTGTCAAAGGGGAAGTGTGGTCGGACATGGAAGTAGGATTAATGGTAGTAGGGGTGATAGACAGGGGATGGCACGGGGTGTGCAATGGAGCTAGTGGAGGACATGGGCTGCTAGACTTTGCGGGCAGCGAGGAACATGGGCCAGGCGGGGGGTGCCTAGGCCACGGGTAAGGGGAGGGGGGTTGCTGCTATCCGAGAGATGCAGCGAGTACCACGAGCTAGGCGGGGGGGGGGGTTGCCTCGGTCACGGGTAGGGGGTGGGGGAATACTGCGTGGGGAGGGGTGCTAGGCCACAGGTAGGAGGTGGTGGGGAGCGTAGGAGGTGGGGGGAGCTCGGGGGAGGTGGGGGGGAGTGTAGGAGCTGGGGGGGAGCTGCAAGTTGGGGAAGGCAGTGAGCCCACGAGATAGGCATGGGGGAGAGGTCTAGGCCATGGGTGGGGGTGGACTTTGCTGCCGATGAAGAGTGGCACAAGATGTTGGGCAAGGGACTACCGAAGAGGTAGACGAGCCGTAGGGCGCAGTGAATGTTGCTAATGGCCAAGGTAAGTGGAGAATGGAGGGGTCTGTGTAACTAGAGGTAGTCAAGGATGAAGGACAAGACGCTACAAGAGTGCGATACGGGAAAACAGATTCATGAAATTGACATTATGACTCACATAGACACGACTTGACTTGGGTTCATAACAACGATAACCCTTGTAACCTGCAGCATACCCAATAAACACACATTAAACACACATTGCATAGAACGCGGAGTCCATTTATTTGATGGTTTCGCAACAAAATTCGGAAAACACTCACACCTAAACACTCGTAAGAATGAGTAATAAGGAGATTTTGAAAATAACTTTTCAAATGGAGAGACACCTTTGAAAACAGGAGTGGGCAAGCGATTGATGATGTATGCAGTAATAATTGACCCAGAAGCATGGACTCGGTGAGCGTAATTCGTGCAAGTTCAATTACATGTCGATGCTTTCGTTGAGCAACACCATTCTGTTGTTGGGTGTCCGGGCACGATTTTCGAAACGCAATACCACATTTTCGAAAAATGATCAAGTAGTGTTTGATTATCAAATTCCCGACCTCCATCACTTTGGTAGTATTTAATTTTGCACTCAAATAAATTCTTAACTAATGTTTGAAAATCCAAAAAACGGTCATGGACTTTCGATTTCCGTTTCAAGGGATAAATCCAAGTGTAGCGAGAAAAATCATCAACAAAACAAACATAATATTTAAAACCAAGATTGGATAAGATATTTGATTGCCATAAATTAGAATGAACTAATTGCAAAGGTTTGTCAAAAGAGTGTATTACATCCTGGAAAGGAAGACGATGAGACTTGCCTAAGCAACACGAAACACAATCAAACAAATGACTAGTGGCACAAACAATGGCCTAATTGTTCTTAAGAGTACCCAAAACTCTATCACCACAGTGACCAAGACGACGATGCTAAGTAGGACCGGGAGCAGAAAGGGACAGAACTTGCCGCCTAGGATGGGTGGTGAGGGTGATTGGATAAACATTACCTTGACTAGAAGCTTTGAGAAGCACCTCCCCCGACCGATTGTCCTTAACAAAAAGATGAGATCCATTAAAACTCACAGTACAATTGTTATCTTTAGCCAATTTTTGAACTGATATTAAATTTAATTTAATATTAGGACAATGATAGACTGAATTGAGAACCAAAGGAAGACTGTTAGAGTTTAATGTAACTGTGCCAACATGTTTTATTGGGATTTGAGTACCATTTGCAACTTCAACCGAGACTTGGCAGTATGGATAGATTTATTTGATAGAATACCTGTGTCGTTGGTTATGTGAGAAGATGCTCCAGTATCAGGAAACCAAGTAGTGTGGGAAGGCCAACAAGGGCAACATTCGATGATGTCTAAGCATAACGAGATGGGCAGGAAACAGCAGCAGAATGACCTGGATGGAAACAGATTTGACAGACTGTATTTGTGGGATGAGAACTAAACACACCCTCAACATTAGAACTCCCCGTAAAAGAATGGTTAGTATCGCAAGAAGTAAGGGCTACAATGACTTTTAGATGACAAAACAGAATTACATATAACTGGACATCCCGAAGATTGTTGTTTGGTTTTGCTTTGCACCCCCGCTACGGCCTTTTCCACGACCACCACGGTTGTTCTTACGACCCTTTCCACCTCCACGAACACCATAGTTGTTGTTACGAGAGCTAGGTGTGGAAGTTTGAGACTCATAGGAAGGAGAAGGACTAAGAGTACTAGCTACGAAAAGTTTATGAGTAGCAAACCCTTGCTCCCGAGTATGACGACCTTTAATGATCTGTTCTTGGATCAATAATTTCTCACGGACTTCATTGAAAGTCAAATTGCCAGAAAAGTGAGTAATACTAGTGGTTAAGGAGTCATACTCCTTTCCAAGACCCATAATAGTATGTTGAATCCAATCTCGCGATAAAACAGGGGCACCAATGGCAGCAAGAGAATCAGCAATGAGTTTGATTTCTCGTATATGTATCCATGGATTGAGATTTGGTCTTAGAAACATGTTGTAACACACTTTTTAATACCATGGACCTAGCCAAACTGGCATTCATAAAGCGAGATTGGATTCGTTGCCATATTAACGTGGAAAATTTAACATCATGCACCTCAACAAGCATGTCTTCAAATAAAGTAGCAAATAACCATGAACAAATAGTTTGATCAATGCGTAACCAATGATAAAACTCAGGATTCATAGATTCACGATTTTGATGATCAAGCAAATAAACATCAGGCATAGTAATAGAACCATCAAGCATTCCTAATAAACCATGCGATACCAAAAACAATTCAAATTGACTACCTCATGGCAAATAATTCTCAACAGTCCGAAGAACAGTAGTAACAATATTCTTAACATTAGAAGTAGAATTTACCAGAGTCAAGGATAATGAAGCAAGGTTGGGTTGAAAGGAAAAGAACCCTGGCGGAGCACCGAAACCGGAGGGAGTATGATGGTGTGGCAGCAAACCGTGCTGTCCGGCGAGTGTAGAGCCACCAAAGTGGTTCTGCGGTGAAGCACCATGGGGCACGGAAGAGTGCAGCCCAGTATATTGCTTGGCAGCAGCACCGAAGTTCGACGAGGCAGCCTCGAACAGACAACGAGGCGTAGGATGCGTGGGAGTCCACGTGAAGGGCAGCGTAACCAGTGAGTCGCCATGGCTAAGATGCTGCGCAAAGCCGAGGCTAGGTGCGCAATGTGTAGTGCGTGGCTGCGAACCTTGATCAAGCGAGGATGACGTGTGCAGGACGGTTCCCACGGATGGCAGCGAGGTGACAAGGACCTGCGCCTAAGAAGTTAGAGGAGCCGTCGAAGAAGAGACATGGAAGCAGAGGAAGTCATCGGCAAATGCAGTAAGAGGAGCGGAAGCAAAGCAAGAATTAGGGTTTAAGGATCAAAAATTCTTGCTCTTGATACCATGTGAAAAATAATGATACGGCTTACCCTAACACGGGTGCCTGGGACTCATATAATATCGTGTACAATAGTACAATTACAAGAATACCCTTAGTATCCTCTATTACTTGTGATCTATTTGTGGCTGTTACTTTTGCTTTAATGTTTTCTTCTGTTTGACTGTTTGTGGCTATATTGCATACTCCTTTCTGCTTTTGTTTGCCCCAAATTTGTTTTTCTATGTCCTGAAGAAAGTGACTAAAACGCCATGGGGCAAAAAGAAAGGAGACGGAGAGAGTATTCCTATCTGTGTAGATGCTGATGACAAGAACTGAAGAAGATAATGATATTTGTTTATTTCTGTAATTATTTTTTTGGGGGGAGGGTGGGGGAGGGGGGGGGGATGGGAGTTGAGTGCTAGAAGATGTGGAAGGTTGGTGGAATGCATTAAAGAGGTTGAAGCAAAGGATAAATAGAATCAATGTCCATGGTTATTGGTGAACAGTTCTGCAGTCATGGGGATTTAGACGTAAACATTCAGTCTTCTGAAATTCCACTCTAATCCCCTTGGGGGTAAGCAATACAACAGCCGTGAGGATCCATAACACATCGTGGGGTTTCAGACGTTCTAGATCTCTGCTTGGATGCCATGGTCCATGGCTATCCTCGGTTGTGGGGATCCTGAACTGAGCTATCTGCCTGGAAGTTCTGATTAGCCACCACCACAGATGAATACAACACCATGGTCATGGGGTAGTGCTTGAGACCCATCTTTTTTGGATTTGTCGTTCCCTGTGCGTCCAATTGCAAAATAACTTAAATCTTTAACCCCATAATGCTTCATCGCTGATTTAAAGCATTAGAGGTTGACTACATAAGAGCTAAAGTGGTCAAATTCAGAGGGTTAACTCGGGTAAATACTTGTCACTCTACGATCAGTGTCACTGCGTACTGTTAAAATGTCAGATTTTTTGTTAACTTTTTGAAACTGGATGAGGTAGATCTTTACTTCTCATAGTCTATCTCATGCATAAGTTTCACAATTTTCTTGTCTGCAACGCTTCATTCATTAATCCAACTAGATCATCATAGCTGTCGAAGTCTTGTTAGTTGTGACCATAACTAATGCCAACAACAAAAAAGCTTTAGTCCCAGATTATTTGGGTCGGCTAGCATGAATCGTCATGACAAATGAAACCCCTAATGTAACAGATTAAGTTTAAAAGAGTAATATACAACATAAGTAAGAAGAAGCAAATGAGGTGTACAAAGAAATCCAAATATGAGGAATAAAAATGAAATTTCAAAAAGGATTTATAAGTGAGGGTAAAGGGAAAAAAATGTGAAGAAAATGGAAGGGTTTGAGAAAACCTTGATTGTAGAAAAAAAATGCTTTCGGGAAAAAAGTTCACAAAACTTAAAGGAGTATAGTAAACGGGATCAATAGGAATAAATGTAGAGTCAAATTGTGTCACTAGCATTAGATTGTCTCCCTCCACTATACCCTATCTAGCTCCATATTTTCTGCATCCCAATTAGAACGCATAATCTCATTTTATTCTCAAGTCTCAATCACCCTCATCCAAGTTTTCGTACGTCTTTCGCTACCCCTTACAATCCCATCACTTTGCCACTCTTCAACCCTTCTAATCGGTAATCAATTGGTCTCCGTCTTACATGTCCAAACCATTGTAGTTAATTCTTCTTCATCTTGTTCTCGATGTAACCCTACTTTCTTTTTAACTATCACTTTCCTCAACTGATCTTTTTGTGTATGTCCACACATCCGACGTAACATATGCATTTCCGCCACATTCATCTTATGTACATGACAATGTTTTACAGCCCAACATTCCATGCCATAGAAACACCATGGCACTCTTCCACTTCAACCCACTGGCTTTGATGAAATCCTAGAGGTCCACGTTCCTTCTCAAGTTTCTTGCTGAAGATTGCCATACAATTGCAAAGTAGGCTAGTTATATTTTGGATGTATCTATAGGATGTAGCATGTAGGTGTTGGGGTGATCTTGGTCCAAACAGTAGAGAAGCTGCATGTATGCCATCCTACCACAAAATTTGTTTCCAACAACATTTGTTTAGAAAGTTAGGTTGTGCAGTCGATCTATTAGGCTTTGAGTGTACTGAAGGAAGGTGGCATAGAGAGAGTACATTTTTTATTTAAGCATCCATTGGCTTGTAGATGTGACTATGTGAGTATAACTACCTTAGACAGGTTTTTGACTTATGTTTGGCTTGATAATATTTGCTTGAGTCCCATGATATGAATTTGTTACATAATATACACAGTAGTCAAACATAAAGGAGAGTGGACTACTTTACACATCCTTTGGATAAATGATATTAACCCCAAAAAGTATATTGTTGATCCTTAATTTATTCAGATGATGTTCATCCTTTTCCTGTGTTTTTTTTGCTGAATTTGTGACTTTGGCTACGTATGGCTCTTCGATTTTGAGATTAACATAATACTACAATCAGGTGGTTGGACTTGGAGCTCAAGCTAGTTGCCGACGTCGGAATTGTTGGTGCACCAAATGCTGGAAAAAGCACACTTCTGAGTGTCATAAGTGCTGCTAGACCAGAAATTGCAAACTACCCTTTCACAACTTTGCTTCCAAATCTTGGTGTAGTTTCATTTGACTATGATTCAACAATGATTGTAGCTGATTTACCAGGTTTGCTTGAAGGTGCACACCGAGGTTTTGGTTTAGGCCATGAATTTCTACGACATACTGAAAGATGTTCTGTCCTGGTACATGAAATACCCCTTGCTCTACAAGTTATTAGCATCTTAGTTATTGATTATACAGAGATAAAGAGTCTGACATAATTTATATCAAATGACCTATGTTGCTCGGACTTGCATATCATGTCGGAGATGAGTACGCGTCCAGTCATCACACTCGGCTATGTTATAAAATTTTCCATATCCTTGTTTTAAGCTTCTATGCTTATGTTTTAGTGCAAGAAACTAACATGAGTACTTAACGTGAAACGATGAGAGAGTAGCATATTGAAGACCGTTGGAAGTATCAGGTTTAAATTTGTTTTTACTCAAGTTACTGATAATTTTACTTCTTGTCGGTAGACAAGGATGATTGTTGAACCCCTTAATATTGTGATTAAATGGCTGAGGTGATGCTGTTTCCTGAAAATGACAAGGGTAAGAGGGAGATATGAAAATTCTGATTTCTTTCTCTCAAGAAAGATCTAGATTATGCCCAACAAATGCATTTATATCTCTGACAATAGGAATCTTGTGCTGGTGATTGGATGATTTATGATCTGACCTGTGATGTCTTCTGCTGAGCTGGGTCACTGTGCTTGGTTCTTTAATTTCTATGCATGTTCTTAAGTTATTAGGCATGTGCAGCTTAAGATATATTATATTGCCTTTCAGATCCTTCATAGATATCAGTCTAGTGGCAATATCGCTCTATCTTTCCTTTGTTGGTTTTTAAAACGATGTAGTTCTCTTCTTTGTTTGATTAGTTTTTGTTTGCTTTGATGGTTTACTTCAATCCATCTTTGGCATCTTCGCGGTGAACCCAGGATCTGAACCTCAGGGGTGCCGAAACCCTGTTGTAGAAATTTGACTAGATTTGTAACATGAGAAGTGCCAAAATGAGAAAACAAATAGAGGCTGTTTATGTGAGCAACTAATACTGTTGTGGCTATATTCTAGCTCCCGCTGCTAAAAGCTAACAAGATTAGGTGTTGATATGAAGGTTTTTTAGGGCAAGCAGAGGGAAAGACATGGCCCCACTCGAGGCTTGAATATATATGTGCACAAGCCAAGGCTACCATTCTCTTTCTATGTTGCTAATAGTTGCTTAGCTTCTTAACCGTATACATAAGCTACTCTTACAAGTGCCTGTCTGCAATATATATCAGGTGCATGTTGTTGATGGTTCATCCCCACAGCCAGAATATGAGTTTGATGCAATTCGTCTGGAGCTTGAATTGTTTAACCCTGAACTTGCAGAAAAGCCTTATTTAGTTGCTTTTAACAAGATGGATCTTCCAGAAGCATCTGAAAGATGGGAAATATTCAAGGAACACCTTCTGGCTAAGGGTATTCAATCTTTCTGCATGAGTGCTATTAGTAAACAGGGTACTCATGAAGTAGTTTGTGCTGCCTATGAGCTAGTAAGGCAAGTTAGGGAAGCTGTAAAGGAGGTTGAAGGTAAGTACTTGTTCTTTTTTTATGTTTTGCAACTCTCAATAAGCATCATTTGTTATATCCAGCCTGAATGAATCATATAATGTGCTCCAATGGTGGTACTTGCCTTATCTTATTTAATTTTTTTTTTCTGTTCTCCAAAAAAGAAGATAAAGAAGGGATTGAAAAATAATTGCTTTTCTGCATGGCACATGTTGCTGAACGAACATTCTTTCTATCCTTGTTTCAGCCTTTATCTAGTTGTTATCTCAGTGACTCTTAATATAATTTCCAAGATCTAAAAGAATTAATTACTTTTCTATTTCTGTAAAATTGTCTTTTGAGGTTATGCTTACATGTTATACTCATTAGTAATTGCATTGGTGTTCAAATCCGGACGGATATAATTTATTGGTATCACTTGTTTTTATGTTAGTTATTATTTGAGTTACAGAACATAGAATTAGATAACTTGATTGGACACTTAGTACGAAATGGAAGTAGTAGTTTAAGATATAGACAACACAAGAAGAAAGATAACACATTGACCTACTGCAGAAAAACTTATCTGCAGAATGGAGGGATCTTAATTTACCCCTTCCTGGAGTGTTGGCCTTGTCTTTCCTTTTTGGTTCTCTAAGATGGTCTTAGAACCAGGGTTCAGATCCCTTACCCTCCCCCCTTGAACCTGTTATAAGTGGAATTCTTAAGATATACTCCCTCTGTCCCTAAATAGACTTCCCATTTCTCCAATGCACATTTGCCAATGCACGTTTTGCATCGTTAATATCTTTAATTACATATTAGTAAAAATTATGAAAGTTTGATTTTTCTAATGTACGCAATAAGATGAATCAAACAAGGCCCCACATGAATATGTTTTTCGTATATATTGGAAAAATTTCTTTACTTATGAATAGTGTCAAAATTAGAAATGGAAGTCTATTTATTATTTGTTTGCGGTATTCATTTGAAGTAGGAGTGAATTTATTAAGAAGTACATAATGATCTATAATGTGAGATTTCCTTATTGAATTTATTAAGAAGTACAAAATGATTTGGGCACACTTTTAAGGAAATTATAAGGGTAGTGGGGTTTGGCAGAAATAACTCATGTGATTGGTTGGTGGGTAATTAATGATAGATTTAGGTAGACTTAATAAGGACTATGTGGTCCAATTGGGTAACCTTTGTTACCAAAAGAGGAAATGTTGCAAGAGATATGAAACTACCAAAAGAGGTATATGTTGCAAACTTGCAATAGAAAAAGAATGAGGGAAGTCATCTTATCAGTTATACGTATATGTAGTGATCGAAGCTTAAGGTAAAAGTTTTCAGAAAATAGAGTCAAATATGGCCTTTTATTCTCAAATAAAGGAAGTTAAAAAAAAAAAACTCTCTATTTACATGTATATATACTGAATCCTGACATCGATTTACAAAAATAATACATTACAGGTTGGGCCGCTCCTGTCAATCTTAATCACGTGGCGGACAGGATAAAGAAGAAACGAGCTGTCCCTATAAATGAGTTTGAGATTACTCATGACATTAGCTCAAAGACATGGCATGTCATTGGAGATGGATTAGAGCGGTTTGTTCAAATGACAAACTGGCGGTATGTTACCTTGGCACTATATGCATTAATCTGTATCAGTTGTATGCTTATATGTGCTCTTTCAAGGACTTTACCTAATGCACTTTTTCTTATAATCTCTCATTGTATGCACATCAACACCTCCAGCGACTAATTTAGATATCTTGAGGAACCCCCACATGCCACTTGCCTCAGAAGTCAGAACCCACAGAATTATTGTTTCTTTTTTCTATTTTGCAAAGACCATTGGATTCGGAGGATTAATATGTCGACTATGGAATTGCTGTTTGAGCTACAATCATTATGATGCACTGAGAACTACTTTCGAGTTGAAGGGATTCATGAACACCCAGAAATTGGAGTTTAAAATCTCTCAATTATTACAACTTGTCCAAATTTGATGCATTAAATAAAGTAGACATGCAAGGCTAGAATTGAACTTCTAATTGGATAAAATATCAAAATGACCATGATGACTTCTTGATGTCGTTACATCAGCTCAAAGCAAGGTTTATGAAGGAAGCTGCAATCTTTCTGGTTCACCTAGTTTCCACTCACCAAAAACACCCAAAAAGTTGGGTCCTGGAAAGAATGTGCTCTTTCTATATTCTCAAAAGGCTGCGCCTTAATCTATACCCCCATAGGGATCCTAACCTAAAAGCTGATATATATATAAAACAGGAAGGAAAAACTAAAACCATGTGCAACCTAGTGTGCTGTACAAAAGGACAAATAACAGAGGAAGAAATATTACGCTATGCATGGACACATAGTATTACAGTGATCAGCATTTACAATGTAAAGCTAAGAGTGAACTTTCTTGACCCCCCTCTCAAGTCGGACTTCTGCTAAGGGAATCAGTCCCGACTTTGAAAGATAGAAAATTATGCTGATATTCGGGAGAGATTTGGATGATAAGTCAGCAAGTTGAAGATTGGATTTGACATAGGCTGTAGAAATGAATCCTTCTTCAACACAATCTCCACATAATGACAGTCCATCCTTAAATGTTTTGTTTTCTCATGAAAAACAGGATTTTCTGCGATGTAGGTGGCTGCCTTGTTTGCCACAATACAGGATGATAGGCTTAGGAATAGTTACTTGCAAATCCTGTAGAATGCCATCCACCCAAACAAGTTCATAGCTGTGTGTGTCTGTGTGACATGCTTCTATATTCTGACTCAGGACTTAGAAACAGTCTTCTGCTTCTTGGTTTTAAAGGAAATTAGGGAGTTTCCAACTCGTAAAAGTGCATGCTCCCCAGTCTGCATCACAATAGCTTTGCACATTCAGTTCAGCATCAGCTGGATAAAATAACCCCTAGTGCTTAGTTCCTTTAATGTGAAAGTAATATCTGGTCTAGTGAGGTTTATGTAAAGCAACCTCCCAATTAGTCTTCTGGACTCTGGATCTTCTAAAATCTCACCTTCAAAGTGCACAACTTGATTCCCTTCGGAAAGGGAAACTTAGCACTCTTACAATCCTTTAGTCTGCTGTCTTTGACAATATCTGATGCATACTTCCTGTGGTTGAGCAAGATGCCAATGGTACTTCTAGCTACTTCCAATCCGAGGAAGTACCTCATTTGACCTAATTTTTTTGTGGTAAACTCTGCATCAAGTTCTTGTTTCAGTAATTCAATGTAGCTTGTGTCATCTCCAGTGACCAACAGATTATCCACATAAACTAAGACAACACACTGCCTTCCTCCTTGCTGCGCACAAAATAAAAATATTCTCTATTCGACTGAATGAAGTCTCTTGCAATACGAAAGTTTTCACAGCAAGATTCCATTGTCTCGAGGCTTATTTCAAGTCATACAAGCTCTTGTGCAGCTTCCAAACTTATCCTTCTTCCCTTTGTACCCATGTTGTGAATTCATGAACACTTCTCTGTCACTACCATGTAAGAAGGCATTATTGATGTCCAGCTTATTCAATTTCCAACTTTTCATGGCAGCAAAGGCCATCAGTGATCTCACTGTAGCAAATCTTGCTACCAAAGAAAAGGTGTTCTTGTAATCTTTTCCTTTCAATTGGCTGTCTCCCCTGGAAACAAGCCTTGCCTTCAATCTTTCAATGCTTTCATCTTGCCTCAGTTTGTTTTTGTATATCCATTTGCAATCTATTGTTTTCTTTCCTTGAGATAACTCTTGTTGTTACCCAAGTCTCATTCTTCTCCAATGCCATTAAGTCTTCCTCATGGCCCTTTTCCATTCTTCTTGCTTAGAAGCTTCATCATAGGATTGTGGCTCCCTATTATGTTGCATATTGCGTAGAGATTAACTGTATTCTGGTGTATGTTCATTTATACACCTTAGGTCACTAAGTTGCCACATCCACTGCTGACTTATCTTCCATCATGTTGCTTGGAGGAAGATTGCAAGCATAATATGTAAGTCTTTCAGGATTGCTCCTGATTCTGGATGGTCTCTTCAGCTGTTCTGATTCTGTGTGATCAACTGCAGCTTCTCTGTTGATCTTCCACTGATCTCATGGGCTTGCACACCACTCTGTACTCTGAGGTTCATTGTTGACATTTGCTTCTTTCCTTTCAGCCTTGAAGGTCTCCACTGCATCATCCTCTTCCATATCCTCCCATAACTCAGTCTCTATTCTGTCTTCTTTTCTTCCTCTCACCAAAGGTAGGTCTCTTCATGTTATTTTTCTGCTCATTATCCTGCAAGTTAATGTTCAAGAAAGGCAAAATTTCTTCTAAAACCTTAAACCCTACGTCTCCATTAACAAAGAGTTATCTTTTCTGCAAAGCATACAATTTCTAAACCTTTTGAGCATAAGATACCCTACCAAGATACCTTTTATGCCCTTCTCAGCAAACTTGTCTCCTTTTGCTGTCTTGCTTGCACAGCAAAGACATCCTATGACTCTTAAATGATCATAGATAGGCCTATTTTCCATCAGCCTCTCATAAGGAGTATCCCAATTAATCACACTACTTGGAAGGAAATTAATTAGGTGAGTTGCAGCAAGGATGCATTCACCCCACAAGAATATTGGCAAACCTGCATGGATTCTCAGTGATCTGGCTGCTTTTAGAAGATATCTATGCTTTCTCTCAACCCTTCTACTCTATTGAGGTATGCTTTTCGGGTGTTCTATTACTTTGCTTCTAAGCATTCCTCCACATTCACTTTGCACTATCTAAGTGACATTGTCACTCCTTATCATCTTCACCTTCTTTTCAAATTGAGTTTCAACATATATTAAGAAATAACTAAGAGAAATTTCCACTAGTAACCCTGTACTATGGAACATTTGCAACAGTAAGTTTTTCTTTTGAGTTTCAAAAATAATCCTATACTTAGTAATATTATACAACTGTGACATTAATGATGGTTAAACCGTTAATTCAACCGCTATTATTATCGGTTTACCTAACCCATGTTAACCCCAACCCCCAACCACCACCCAGCCCATTGACATCCCACCCAACCACTATTGTTCCACCCCTCCACATGAACCCCACTCCACCTAAACACCACCCACCACCATTGTCCCACCCCCCTGAAACCAAAGACTTATCAAAATCCCAACCTAGATAGCCTTGAAATAACTACCTATCAATCCAAAGCCCACTCCAGCCACCAAAAACACCATTTAACTACTCGAAACCACCCATATCAACAAGATAAAGGAAGAAATAATGAGGGGCGGAGCGAAGCAGGCAGAGGAGGAAGGAAGACTCGAGCAAGAGACAGAGGGGGATAACACCAACACCGATAAGCCCCAGTCACAATAAGAGCAACGCAACAACAGTAGCAGCACCAACGTGAAGGGGGCGAGAATAGAGTGGTGGTGAAGATCTGGGGAGGCAGCAACAACATATTGTGAAGGGGGAGAGAACAAAGGTTCAGTGAAGATCTGGGGAGGCAGCAGCGGAATAGAAAGAGAGATGAGAAAAGAAGTCACGGGAAGGGAGGGAGTGATGAGGAGAAAGTGAAAGTAATCGGAAGGGAGAGAGTGACAGGAGTATAGTGTTTTCAGTGGAAGAGTGGTGGTGGGTGGGGATTTAGTGGGTTAGGTAGTGGTTTGGGGTTAGCTTGGGTTAGGATAGTAAATAGGTTTAACGGTCCAAGTAACGGTTTAACTATCATTAATGTCACGGTTGTATAATATTACTAAGTATAGGGTTCTTTTTGAAACTCAAAAGAAAAACGGTTTACCATTGCAAATGTTCCATAGTTTAGGGTTACCTGTTTCCCAATAACTAATGATTCCTTTACCTGTTCCTTACTAGACATCAGTTGAGTCCAAGTGACATCACTCTACTATAGTCATCAACTATAGTAAAAAATTAACTTTATCCAGTAATCCATCTTCACTCTACGGGTCCCCACAAATCAACGTGGAATAAATTAATTATACCTGCAGCAATACTATTACTCACAGTAAAAGGCAGTTTGTGATGTTTGGCAAGAGAGCATGAAAGAAATTCCTTTGAACCATTACAATTGCGAATATCCAAGTGTTTCATCTTTGGCAAAGCAAGTGGGGGAGGCAGTCAAAGAGGAATGACTCATGACAGTAACTTTCATCTTTTAAATGATGACAAGTGGAGGATATGAAGAAAGAGGAATATCCAACTGTTATGGGGTAGCCAGGTAGAGAGGATCCACATTACTTCCTTTTTATGAATTTCTTTCTCTTTGTCCTTCTCAGCAGTCATTCTTGATAAAAGAGTCTCTTTGAATAATCTAACAATGACTGCAACCTTCAATGCTCTAATACTATGAAGAAAGTTGCAACCTTTCTGGTTCACAGGTTTTCACTCACCAAAAACACAATAAAAAACGAGTTCCAAATAGAATGTTTTCTTTCTATATTTATCAAAAGGTTGCGCCTCAATGTACACTCTCTTAGGGATCCTTACCTAAAAGTGTGTACACACGCGCGCGCGCACCCGCACACACACCCATACTAGACATGAAGGAAAACTTAAATATATGTGCAACCTAGTGCGCTGTACAAAAGGACAAACAACAGAAGAAGAAATAATATTACACTGCACAGACACATAGTATTACACTGATCAGCATTTACAATGTAGAGCTAAGAGTGAACTTTCTTCGGTTTATTTGGTTTTTTGATAGTTTTCTTGGCATTTGTTTGAAAGTGTGACTTTGTTTGGAGGTGCTTACTCTCCCTATTACCATAGAAGTTGTGCGTTTTGTAGTTCACCTTAAGTTCTTAGTTGGTTGTGTAATAACCTATAACCATCACTTGTTTAGGTTTAGGTTCTGAACCTCATGTCCCCATTGAGTTTGAGTGCTTGTAGCAATTTTCCAATTGGTCTCCACCATTTCCTCAAAACCCCTTCCTGTAAAAAGAACAATGGTACTACCCCCTATTCAACATCAGTGATGTGATGGCATGAGGCACCAGTTACAGGCTAGAAATACGACAGCTCCAAATAAATTTTTGTTTGGAGTATCTCTCTCTTGGATTTGCTTAAATCACAGAGAGGAGACTTATTGTTCTACTTTTGAGTTGTCTTAAGAAAGTGCAAATTGTTTATCGCATTTTTGTTATGTATACAGGTACGTGGATTCAGATAGAAGGTTCCAACATGTTCTTGAGGCTTGTGGTGTTAACAAATCTTTGATTGCTTCTGGTGTAAAGGAAGGTGATACTGTCGTCATAGCTGGGGTATGTTGCATGTCCTCTATTTTGTCATGTTTTCTTGTCAAAGTCCTGATGTAGATATGTTGCATATCATCGATTTATCCTCTTCCATATTTTGTGCATTTCTATCTAAAACAACTTGTTCTATTTTATTTATCTCACCTGGGGTATATCTTGGTAAGGCGAGAAGCCAATAATATTAGTCTGATTTAACGTGCTATTTCTTTTCTCTTGTTTGGATTGCTTTGAAACCACTTTTTTAACCTATTTTGTTTTGTTGTTGGTGTACAAAAAGACCTTACTTTACTATTTGAGCTAATGGGGTCTCACAAAAAATAGGGTATACTGAAAGTGTTCCCTTTAAGATAAAAAGTGAGATGGTCTTACAGAGTGTAACAACGTGTTCCTGAAGCAATATATTTTCTGTCTTCCAGTTGGAGCGAGTATGGTATAATTCCCCAGGAAGTACTGGCACCTCAGGTGTGAGGAACAAGTCAACAGATTCAATCAGATGGCCTGATTGGAAATGAACCACGCATTGTTAATATGTTATCTGATAGTACGCAAGGGACATCTAAGGAAGCACATTTGGGAGCTTCACCAATTAATTCAACCTGGAAATCGGTCAATATATATTTATCAATGGTTGTAATGATCCTGCTGTCCGGCAAATTTGGCACCCGTCCTTCCTGCAAAGATTCTGCCACTGAAAGTGATGAAACTATTTTTTCAATGGCGTTGGTGCTCAGCAGGTCATCAATTAAGTATTGCTATCAGGATTTACTACCTAATTGTTCCACTTACTGACGGTTCATTCTTGGTTACTCCACTTGTTTAGTGCACCTTGTAACTTCTCAAGCAAATTACAATTTGCATATATGTTCTTCAGTTCGGTAGTCGGTTGATGTATGTTATTTTATTTCTCTGTTGTAATTCTATGTAAATTTAGTGTAATGGTATGTATGACCTTGTAGGTAAGAAGTATTAATAAAGGTGATGGAGTATTCGAATGAATTGGCTTTCTTCATATTGTGAATGTTTGGAACATGCAAAGCAAGTTTTGGAGGAAAGTGCTCGAACAAGATATTCACTTTCAATACTTACATGGGACTGTCACTTTTCTTTTTAAAGCTTGAACCTCGAGAATGATAAACGATGACGAATATGCACCCTAATGCATGTAAAGGATGGTGCACCCTCTTTTAAACGATGTAGTTTTAAAATTTGAACATTCCATGATTTCGATAAAACTTGTTATTTGTTTCCTTAAATCTTGCAAATTGTTTCACCTTTTTAAATATAAATTTGAATTTTAAAAGGTATGTTCTTTTAGTTTAGATGGTTTGTTCATTTACCATATGATCTTTTCATTATGACCTATGTTCTTTTGTAATTGGGAATTTACATGTTCTTTAATTTTAAATTATGTGTTCTTTTATAAGAACTTTAGGGTGCACAATGAGCATTGTGCACCCTAGTGCATAATCCGGGCTTTAGACAAGAATTATAGACTTGAGGAATGCTAAATGCAATCCGTGTTTACTAAAAAGGACCCCAAACCCTTATTTTTGCATTCATCAAGAAGAAAACTTCCCTCTCCTCATCTCACCTTTGGAGAAAAATAAAATTAAGAGACCTTGTTTTTTTTTTTTTAATAATTGCAATAATCTGTTTTAGATCTACAGTAAATGATATTAAGACCTTTGTAGCCTCGGTTCATATGTAAATGTTGTGATTCGTTTTTCCAGAAAATTTCCCCAATTTCATGCAAAGCGTATGAAATTTGATGTCCTACTTTGTGCAATCTTTATGAAAATAGGTGCATAGATTTCATGTAGAATGTGTGAAACTTGTTATATGAATTCGTGTATATTGTATGAAATAGATGCATAAATAGCCCGAAGATTGTATGAAACATGTTTGGGCTCATTTCATGGACCGACCCATCTACGGTGAAGTTACTAATATACCCCTACATAGGGTTGTTCAGAGTGCGGTCTGGACCGCACCAAACCACAACCAAAATCGTTTTTTCGCGGTTTGGGTTAGTTTGCGGTTTCAAAATTGCGGTTTGAGTTATGATTTCAAGCAAACCACGGTTTGCAGTCTGGATGGGGTTTTAATTTTTGTAAACCAAAACCGCACCGCAAACCGCAATTTTATATTATTTTAAAAAAAATAAATACACTTGACAAGGTGGCGTACAAGTATAAAACTGAAAAGAAGTTTGAGGTAAAGAACTTTAACACTTTTGATAAATCATTATTTATGTTTAATTATGAAGTTCACTTCATATCGATTTGGACTCTTATTTACATGTTTATTTTACTCTTAGATTACAATATTAATGTTGCGGAGGAAAAAAATGGTTAAACCGCAAACCAAACTGCACCAAGCCATTTTGCGTGGTGCGGTTTGGACAAAAGTGCGTTGCAGTTTGGGTTGGAAAAAATGTCAAACCGCACCAACCTAAACCGCGAACAGCCCTACGGCCCTACCTCTAAGATAGACAATTCTTCACCAATGAGAACTAACTCAAATACCCTCATTTAACTGAAGCCCCAACCTATATAAGTAGGGGTTGTCTCATCAATCGAAAGATATTGAATTCTCAACTAAAAAAACCAGAGCATCTCTCTCTACATTTACACACTTTGTCTCTCTACCTCAATCTCAACTGACTTGAGCGTCGGAGGGGCTTTCTCGGTTACACCCCAGGCAAGTTTTTCATTGTATTTTGCAGAATAGTAGGAGACTTCTTCCTCAACACTTCAAACCTCATCGGGATTTCAAGACTCTCAACACAACAATCATCTTTGACACTTTCTAGGTAGAAACAGTTTGGTGCCGCCTGTGGGATGCTACATCTCAAAGTCACATACCGAGAGCAACATGGCAATCAACTGAAGAAAGACAAGAGTTTCTCACCTATGCCGAAGAGCTCCCATCCTGTCGTCATACCACACCTAGCGTGGAACCAACTCATTAGCAAGATAAGGGATCTACCTCTCGGGATGAGCAGAACAACCTCAACCTCTGGAACTAATTTCATCTAAACCCACCTCAGTTATTCACTACGACTAACCCAGAGAGGATAGTCATTCAGCTCAACTAGAACATTGAACGAAGTATTCAAGAGCTCCTAGCCGACATATCGCAATTCAATTAAGGGCCTCATATGTAGGAAAATATAGATGCAAATAGCGGAATTTCAGGAAACAATTTTCTAACATCTCTCATAGGATTGGAAACATAATCCATCAAACACATGAATCATTCAATAGGGATTAAATATCAAACATTTGTAGTGTGATTTCCCTGTTGTATGCAAGCTTTGAAGATCCAAGAGCCCCAAGTGTTGCTCTTCTAATAAGTCCACGAGCACTAGGTGAACACCAACGTTTGTTAGAAAGGAAGAGTATAAATTCCCTTGCTTTTGATGGTATAGGCGCCGGTTTAGAGGGAATAGATTTAGGGTTTCACTTTCTCTCTAGTGAAAAAAAACTGATTAATGAATTGATCGCCTAAACCCTAATATTATATCCTATATATAATAGAAGAGTCATAGGCTAGTTAGGAGAACTAATTCTCCTCCTATTTCCCTTTAGACCGGCCCAATCCTATTCCTAAATGGATTTTGATTACTTTGTCCAACTTGTGCTACAATGTGTGACTTTATAGGATTAATCTATTTTAATTATGGGCCCCATCAATATCGTCCTATTAATCATATTTATTCTCTAGCAAGAAAATATGATTACTAAAATGATTCACTTTACTATCTCATAATATTATTCGTATTTATATTTAGTAATTGCCGAAATGTCTAAGGACATATTCCTTCATCATCTTCTATCCCAATTAACTCCACTCAAAGTATAATGGAGAAATCCCGGGAAGAAAAGGACCGAGAAGATATTCAACGGCAACAAGTCGGCGTAAGATGGAATCAGACATATGCCAAGTTGTTAACAATCGTGAAGCAAGTCAGTATGAAGAATCTCGCAGATAGTACTTGCGCATCACAAACCCTCATAGAAAGTTTGAAAGGGCCCCCCTCGGATCCAACAAGCACAAAGAAGGAACATGCAACTCAGGCCCTCAATAGATTCCTGGGACTCTTTCATAGTATCATCACGAATTGCCCATTACTCGACACTTTAATATTGGGTGGCGGCACGAGGAGATTTGTAAGCTTGTCGGTGATAAATCGTCAAGCGAAAGGAGAGGCTCCCTCCTGGGAGTGCACCAATAACAATCGTGATGAGAACAATCACCCTCTGTAATGAGAGGAGTGCCCCAACCAACTTAGCCAAAAATGACTAAGTATCGTTTATAGTGACCTACTCGACATTCGAGTAGCGTTGTCGTTCCCACGAGAAAGACCACCTCGAAAAGCAGAAGGCTCATTAGCCTCCCCGAGTTGAGAACACCTACGAAAGATAGTTACCTTATCAGCCTCACCAGAAGAATCACACTTAGTAAATATAGCTAAGTACACACTACATATCTGACTGGGGAGATTAGACGGCTCACTAGCCCCTTGAGTCGGGAAGAAGTCTCTCTTGGTCTCACCAGAGAGCTCAACACTTAGCAAATACAACTAAGGACATCATACATATCCGACTCGAGAAATTAGACGACTCATTAACCCCTCGAGACGGGAAGGAAACCCTCTTGGTCTTAGAGAACTGAACAGTTAGCAAATATGGCTAAGTACATCCTACATATCTAGCTCGAGAAATAGACGGCTCATTAGTCCCTGTAGCCGGGAAGACAGTGACCCTCTTGGTTTCACCAGAGAACTCACCGTTGAGCATAATTAACCAAGTACTGTCCACTTCAACCTTCCGAAGAAATAGGGGGCTTGTCCTTCCCAGCTTGTGGACGTGAGGTGATCATCTCGGTAAATACCCAACACTGGAAGGTACCCGACTCGAGAAAATAGGCGGCTCATTATCCCCCTAAGTCGGATGAGTAGATGACCCTCTCGGTCATACCAGAGGGCTCACCACTAGCAAAAATAGCTAAGTACCCACATTCATAACTTTTTTGGCCACTTGGGAACTCACTCTTCCCAACTCGAGAAAGCAAGACCGACTTGGAAAAAACAACTCGGTCCCCCTCCTAGCCAATCTGTTGCCAAGCTTGGCTCAGTAGCCACGCATGTATATCCCTCGGGAAATATGGGGGATCCCTCTCCTCCAACTCGAGAAACTCAAGGGCCAACTCAGAGAATAGAGTCGATCTACTTCACAATCACCTAGCAAGATCAGATGGACAACGATATGTCCACTAATCCGGAAATTTTGGGTTATTCCCCAACTGAGGGGATTCAGGAGTATCTTCCCAACTCGAGAATTTCATCTCTGCTCCCCCATGAGGTTCACCAAGCTCAGCCTCGGGAAACTTAGAATTTGGGGAAACCGCACATTAGGGCACGTAACTTGAAGCAAGACGCAATCCCTCCTTCCCTCCCCCTTCTAGGGACAGGCAGAGTCCCCCACACCAGGTTCCTCTCTTGAGTTCCGTTGGACGACTGCCTCGGGCAAGCATGAGGCTACCCTACTCGTTCATCCAACACGGGGCTAATTGCTTGAACCCCTCAGTTGTTCAAATAAATATGCTCAAAGAAGGAAAGACGAGGCTCGTAGGTGAAAACATACTTGGTATCCGAGTGACATTGTTCCGATGAATGAAATCTCCTCGAGAAGCATAGGGCTCATTAACCCCCGAGTCGAGCAAACCTCCCGCAATACCTCATCGGTCGTGTCAGGAGTACCCTCTTGCTTAGCAAAGATAGCTAAGTGCAAACAAGTGAACCTCCTCGGCCTAGCATGGGGATCATTAGCCCTCCGAATCGAGCACATCTTCTGCGCTACCTCCTCGGCCGTGCCAGGAGTACCCTCTTACTTAGTAAAGATAGCTAAGTGTAAACAAATGAACCTCCTCGGCCTAGCATAGGGATCATTAGCCTCCCGAGTCGAGAACGAATGAAATCTCCTCGAGAAGCATGGGGCTCATTAACCTCCCGAGTCGACCAAACCTCAAGCAATACCTCCTCGGTCGTGCCAGTAGTACCCTATCACCTTGCGAAAATAGTTAAGTGTAAACAAATGAACCTCCTCGGCCTAGCATGAGGCTCATTAGCCCCCCGGGTGGAGCACATCTCTCGCAGTACCTCCTCGGCTATGCAAGGAGTACCCTGTCACTTAACGAAAATATCTAAGTGCAAAAAGATAAACCTCGTCTGCAGAAATCGGCTAAGTATTAACAATTGGACCTACTCGGGATCTGAGTAGCATTGTGAGACCTCTTCGGGAAACATGGGGCTCCCTAAGCCCCCCCGTATTGAGAATCTTCTTCATTGGCACCTTCTCGATCATTAGAGGAGTGTGTTACTAACTTAGCTAAAAAAACAGCTAAGCATCAACAATTGGACTTACTCAGGATTCGAGTAGTGTCGAGACCTCTCCGGGAAACATGGGCCTCAATAACCCCCCCCCCCCCGAGTTCAGAATCTTATTTGTGGACATCACCTCCTCGGTCATAAGAGGAGCGTCTTGCTAACTTAGCCGAAAATTGGCTAATTATCGATAGTTGGACCTACTCAGGATCCGAGTAGCGTCGTGAGACCTCTTTGGGAAACATGGGCCTCACTGAGGGCCCCCCCCTTCGAGTTGAGAATCTTCTTCGTGGACACCTCCTCGGTCACAAGAGGAGTGTCTTGATAACTTAGCCGAAAATTGGCTAATTATCGATAGTTGGACCTACTCGGGATCCGAGTAGCGTCGTGAGACGTCTTAGGGAAACATGGGGCTACCTAAGCCCCCCGAGTCAAGAATCTTCTTCGTTTTCACCTCCTCGGTCATTAGAGGAGTGTCCTATTAACTTAGCCAAAAAACGGCTAAGTATCAACAACTGGACCTACTCGCAATCCGAGTAGTGCCGAGACCTCTTCGGGAAACATGGGCCTCTCTAAGCCTCCCGAGTTGAGAATATTTTTAATCGGCACCTCCTCGATCATAAGATGAGTGTCCTATTAACTTATCAAAAAACGGCTAAGTATCAAAAATTGGACCTATCCCCCCCCCCCTCCCACATTCGAGAATATTTTTCATTGGCACCTCCTCGGTCATAAGAGGGATATCCTATTAACTTAGCCAAAAAACTGCTAAGTATCAACAATTGGACCTACTCGGGATCCGAGTAGTTTCGTGAGACCTCTTTGGGAATGATTGGCCTCACTAACCCCCACCGCCTTGAGTCGAGGAATTTCTTCATCGACACCTGCTCGGTCATAAGAGAAATGTCCTAGTAACTTAGCCGAAAAACCAAGTCGGACAAAAATCCCCTCGGCATGATTCCCTCGGTCACTAAGGGAAGCATTTCTCATGGTGCACGAGTGGATATCGACCCACAATTCAGTCAAGGAGTCCCCGGGTGTGATCTTCTCGATCAACGACTCCCTCGGGCGTGGCCAAGTTAGGGGTGACCCACTCGATCAAGGAAGCCTTTGTGTGCGACCCTCTCGGTCAAGGAAGCGCTCGGGTGCGACCCTCTCAGTTAAGTACCCCCTTCAATATAACCAACTGACCCTTTCAGTCAAGAAGGCCCACGGGGTGACCTTCTCGGTCAGTGAGGCCCCTTCAATACTCCTTTCTACTCGGCTAAATACAAAAGGCACCTCCCTTGTTCGCGAGTGCCTACATGGCCTGCTGCTCCCCTCAGCTTGTGATGTACCCTCAAGTCGGATATTATTTCATCGACCCAAGGCTCCTGTAACTCGGGCTTATCACAACCAACGCTCAAGGCCCTTGCAACTCAGAGATGGAACCCCCTCGTCTCGGGGAATAGATCACTCAGTCTCGGTCTAATAACTATCTCGGGTTGTGAGGGATGAAGTTGTGGAGCCTCGCTCGCACTTAAGGCGCGCTGGACGCGCAAGAGTTGCGTCGCACACAGGACAATGCGCTCAACGCACTGATCCCGCGGCGTAGCCTGCATGATAGAGCGCGCAACGTACGGATCCCGCGTCACTCGCGTTTTGTCTATGTGGCACACCCGACTTACCCACTCGGTATTTGGAGCATTCAGCTAGGGATTTTCCTGTTCAGCCCTTGGAAGCTTCTCAGTCATTACACGGGGACCCATTTTTCTCTCTTGGCTCAAGGACATATCAGTATGACCCAGCTTGCGGGCTACAGTATTAGGGACCACTCTACCTTTTATTATAGAAGATGTCATTCTCGGGATTTTGCAAAGTGAACTTGGGTGCTTAGCTTGTAGTTATCCTCGGGATTTTATGAGGTCAGTTGGATGGTCCTCGGTCAATATTATGTGAATGAAGTTTTACTTTGGGTGTCTTTTTACGTGGCCCATGCTTGGATAATACCAATTACATGTAAAAAGTTCGGGGGCGTTACCCCCCTATCCCCACCAGGGCGTTTCACCCTTGGACCATGACTCGCTGACCGGCGGGCAACGAGTCCCCGACAAAAATATTATCATTCCGCCAATCAACGTACTAAAAATTGTCATTTTCACTCCAATTACTTGGCGTGGGGCTAATTGTTTGGGCGTATTTCATGGACCGGTCCATCTATGGGGAAGTTACTAAAATACTCATACCTTTCGAGAAGACGATTCTCCACCAACTTAAATACTCTCATTTAATGAAAGTCCCAGCCTCTATAAATAAGGGTTGTCTCATCAATCGAAAGGTATTGAATTCTTACCTAAAAAAACTGGAGAATTTATCTCTAAATTTACTCACTTTATTTCTCTCTCTAGCTCAATCTCAACTGACTTGAGCGTCAGAGTGGCTTTCCCGGGAACACCCCGGGCTAGTTTTCATTGTATTTTGTGTGATTGTCGGAGACCTATTCCTCAGAACTTCAAGCCTTCTCGTGATTATAAGAGGAGTTTAGACTCTCAACACTACAATCATCTTTGACAGTTTCTAGGCAGAAACAAAATAAGTATTGAAATTAGTTATACAATTTTCATCTAGATTGTATATAACAAGTACTCGTGCAACTTGTATGAAGCAATTAATCATGTATTTTTCTTTTCGCTTTTATTAGGTGGGTTGTGGGATAAATCTTTTATTTGTACATAAGAAGATCTATTGGTTGTATAATTTTGCTACTCCGGTAGATTAAAGATCTATGGGATATCTATTGTCTCCTATATATTTAATTCATTATTGAAAGCTAGTAAGATATATATCCGCCTGATGGTCGGTTGAAATGGAGTTGGGGCAGGGGAAAACGGGAAAAGAAAAAGTGAAAGTATTGGGTCAGACCGTCTGACCCAATACCTTCCGTCGGACGGGCTTAGCCCATCAAAAACGCGCGGGCGTTTTTTTTCCATATTTGTTTTGTTGATCAGCAGTTTTGTTTATTTTTAGAAAAAACATTTAACGGTTATTAGGTCATTATCTTTTTTCGAGTTTGAAACTGTTTTTTGGATATCTGCTTGATTCTCGCTAGTTTTAAAACTGATTCTTCTTCTTTTCAAAGAAAACGATATATTATTTACTGATTATTTCTAGAATTTTTCTGCTTCTCTACTGTTGAAACTTAGCGCGTCTTTTTGTTCGTAATTCATTACTGTTGCATCGCAAATATGGTGAAGAGGATCAGAGATGATGATTCTAGGTATAATTTCGTTTTATTTTTGCTGCAATTTTTTTTTTGTTTTCAAATTTTTAGCGTTTTTGTTGTTGTAATTGTAATGTAGCCCGAAGGTCAAGAAGGTGAAGAGTGTCGCATCTTCAGGAAAATTTTTGGCACTGTCTACTGCTGGGAAGAAGAAAGAGAAAGATGGTGATTATGATCCAAGGTAGATTTCAAGTTCTTAGTGTAGTTGAGATATTTATTTTTCTATTTTTGGATGTTTTCAGTTTATTAGTGTATTTATTTCATGTTGTTAGGGTTTGTGTTTCAGTTTTTGTTGTTTTATACACATATATTTTCAGTTGTTGTTGTTGTTTTTCAGTTGATATTTATATTCTTTCAGTTGATTATAGTATTCTTTCAGTTGCTACTTGTATTCTTTCAGTTGATGTTGTTTTTCAGTTGATATTTATATTCCTTCAGTTGATTCTTGTATTGTTTCAGTTGATTCTAGTATTGTTTCAGTTGCTTCGTATATTCTTTCAGTGGATGTTGTTTTTGTTTCATTTAGACATTTCTACCTTTCTTTTGGTGTTTTTCATTTGTTTTTCTTTACTTTTTTTAAAAAATAAAGATGTGTAACTGAAAAATGAAAAAGTGTAACTGAAAAATGAAGTAGTGTAACTGAAACAATGTAAATTGTAACTGAATATTTTTAGTCTCATTGGAAAACAATGAAATAAAGAGTCATTATACTAAATGAAATAGTAAGAAGACCAACTGAAAAATAAAGAAGTCTAACTGAAAAATAAAGAAGTCTAACTGAAGCACTATTTAGACTATCTAAAACAAAACAAGTCTACTTGAAGCACTAATAGAGTACTGCTGAAAAACGAACGAAGCTATCTGAAAAACAAACAAGTCTATCTGAAGCACTATATAGACTAGCTGAAAAACGAACAAGTCTATCTGAAGCACTATATACTACGCACAGTGAAAAACGAATAAGTCTATCTGAAGCACTATATTGACTAGCTGAAAAACAAAGATGTTTAATTGAAGCACTATATAGACTAGCTAATAAAACAAACAAGTCTAACTGAAGCAATGTAAATCTCCAATGAAAATTTTAAGTGTAATTGGAATAGAATGAAATGAAAGAATAATTATACTAAATGAAATAATAAGGACTAGCTGATAAACAAACAAGTCTAAGTGAAGCAAATAAAGAAGTTACTTTGAAGGACTGTAGAGACTAGCTGAGAAACAAACAAGTATATATGAAGCACTATATAGACTACCTGAAAAACAAACAAGTCTAACTGAAGCATTATATAGATTTAGCTGAAAAATAAACAAGTCTAACTGAAGCACTATGTAGACTGTGAAAAATAAACAAGGCTAATGAAGCACAACAAATACTAGCTGAAAAAAAAGAAGTTACTTTGAAGGACTGTAAAGACTATCTGAAAAATAAACAAGTGTAACTGAAGCACAATTAATATAGCTGAAATGCAAACAAGTCTAATGAAAGCACTATATAGACTACCTGAAACACAAACAAGTCTAACTGAAGCACTATATAGATACCTGAAAAATAACAAGGCTAACTGAAGCGCTATATAGACTACCTGAAAAATTAAGAAGGCTAACTGAAGCACAATAATGACTAGCTGAGACACAAGAATGAGAGCAATATAAATAATAATATCTATCTTTTTCAGTTGATGGTGGTCTTCTTTCAGTTGATGTTGGTTATTAATTTGTATTCTTTCAGTTGATCTTTGTATTTTTTCAGTTGATGCTGTTTTTGTTTTCAGTTATTTTATTGTTTGATTAAACTTTCTTTCTTTCAGAGTGATAAATCATTTCTAAGAAGAAAGGCAAATCTGATTTATCACCAATCAAGTTTTCATTTTCAAGATCTAATCCCGATGAACAGAAAGACACATTTGATAGAGTATATGTTTTTTTCATTATTCTCCTTTTATATTATATGATTGTTTTTTTTTATTATTTTTTAAAGTTAGTTCACTTTTTAGGAATTTCACTGAGCAAGAAATGAAGTCAATTAGTCTACAAGTATTGTCAGACTATTCCCATTTAAATGAAGTGGTTAGTAATTTGAGTGATGAGCAAAAAAGAGACATTAGGGATATTGGGTTTGGGAGTCTCTTAGATATTAGGATAAAGAAGTTTTGTCCTAATCTGAATTTGGAGGTGTTGTTGAATTACAATGCATCTGGAATGATGTTTTCAACAAAGAATGGTAAACTGATTTTTAATAAGTTTACCATTAGTGATGTTTTGGGTTTACCTGTGTCAGATAGACCAGTAGAGGTTATAGATGATGACGCCTTTAGGAGGAAAGGTAGTCGATAGAGGCTGGAAGTGCCAGGAAGGATTGGCATAGGTTTCTTGGTATTTCTGACCCAAGAAGCCATACATTGGTAGAAAAATTGGGATGATTTGTTTAAGAAATATCAATCCGGGGATGATTTGAAGAAGTTATTTGTTATCTTTTCGTTGTCCAAGCTTCTATGTCCTATAGCTGATTTAGGGCCTGTGCTGAAATGTGCCAAGAGTTTAGAAGTATGCATCTACAATTCAAGTTATGACTGGTGTGGATATATATTGAGAAGTCTTTGTACTGCTGTTTTGGACTGTCATCAGTCTATTATGATGAAGAAGAATGAGCTTGGACAGAAGAAAGTAACATTCAAGCTTCGGGGATGCATTAGCGCTTTGACTCTTGCTTTAGATTACAGACTTCAAGTGTCGTAATTTGGATTATTCAAATGTCAGTAAGCCATTTATCACTTATTGGCAGGAAGAGAAGGATTTGAGTAATGTTGTGAAGCAGTTTGAGATCAACATGGATTTTATTCTGCCGGTGAAGCGTGAAAAACAGAAGGTTGAGTTTAAAGCTCCTAGTGTTAGTGCTGCTAGTAGGAAGTCTAGTTCTCCTATAATGAAGGTGGTTGAGGGTCCATCACCTTCAACTAGGCAGCTTATTATGGATCTTCCTCAAAGTTTGATGACTGATGAGGAAATAGATGCTCCTTGATGTTCTGTGAGTTTCATTTATCTTATGTTTTTATTTTTTTACTTTGAACTCTAAGTGAAGACTGTTAACCTCTAACTGAATAATGTCAGTTCTAGCTGAAGAGCAAATAAGTCTAACTGAAAAGTAAAGAAGTGTAACTTAGAAATAAAGAAGTCTAACTGAAACTATCTAACTGAAGAGTAAATAAGTCTAACTGAAAATTATATTAGTCTAACTGAAAAGTAAATAAGTCTAACTGAGAAGTAATAAGTCTAGCTGAAAACTAAATAAGTCTAACTGAAAACTAAAGAAGTCTAACTGAAGAGTACATAAGTCTAACTGAAAACTAAATAAGTCTAACTGAAGAGTACATAAGTCTAACTGAAGAGTACATAAGTCTAACTGAAAACTAAATAAGTCTATCTGGAAACTAAATTAGAGTAACTGAAAACTAAATAAGTTTATTTTTATTTCATTTAAGTTTTCATTTGATAGTTGGATTCTTTCAGTTGGTCCTTATATTTTTGTTTATGTTGTTTCTGTGTCATCATCATATTGATTTGTTTGTTTATTTTGTTTTGCTCTTTTAATTGAAGGAATATGTGAAGAACATGCACAAGTTGAAGAGGAATGCGCTTGCATTCTTCAAGTGAACTTGGAGATTGCCCAAAATATTCGGGAGGAAGGCGAGAAGCTGTCTCAAGACAGTATTTCTCTGGATGACAGTGAAGTATTTAACCCAGATTTTTGAGTCAAATTGACGACATATGCAAGCGTCATTTGGAAGCGAAAGACAGTGCAAACAAAGTTGATCCTACAATTTCACTATTGGTAAGCGGCCTGTTGAATTGGAGTTTGGAAGAAATGAAAATGTTCCTGATTTGGATTCTGGTGTTCATGGAGTTGAAGAGAAAGAAGGAAGTAAGTTCCTTTCATTATATTGTTTTCATTTTGTTGTTGTAGTTTTGTAATCTGGTTGGAATAAAAATTTTAGACTCAACTGAAAGAAATGTTTAAATAAGAAGTGAAATAGCTAACTTTGAGACTCTAACTGAAAGAATAAAAGACCAACTGAAAACTTTGACAGTCTAACTGAAATAATATGAACACCAGCTGAAAATGAGATGAATACTAAATGAATTTTTTCACTTCACTTAAGTTTTCATTTGATTGCTGGATGTTTTCAGTTGATGTTTTTTTTTTCATCTGGTGGAAACATTGTTTCAGTTCATGTGTATTTAGTTGTTTTTTTATGTTTTGAATGAAGATGATGAAAAAGAAGGAGAGGAGGATGAGAAGAAGAGGAATGCTGATGATGATCAGCATAAAGATGATGATGAGATGATGATGATGATGATGATGGTGATGATAAGGATCACCAGAATTATAATGAGACAAAGGATGATGATGCTGATGATAATGGTGATGCTGGTCTTCAAGGAGATGAAGACAAAGGAGGAGATAAGGATGCTGGTGTTCATGGAGATGGAGAGGAAGGTGGAAGTAAGTTCTTCTTATTGTATTGTTTCAGTTTGCTTAAATGAAAAAGTTAAATAGCTAACTGAAAGAATAAAAAGACCAACTGAAAAGTCTGATATTCTAACTGAAATAATATTAATACTAGCTGAATATCATATAAATACCAAATGAAACTTTTGGTATTTGTTTTTATTTAATCTGGTGGAAAAATTGTTTCAGTTTGTCAATGAATTGATTCATTTTTGATTTTGTGTTTTTCAGTTATTGTGTATTTATTTTTTTTTTTATTGTTTTTTTTTTTGAATGAAGATAATGAGAAAAACCAAAGGAAGATGATAAGAAGACTGGCAATGCTGATGATGATGGTGGTCTTCAAGGAGATAAAGAGAAAGGAGGAAATAAAGAGTTGGATGCTGGGGTTCATGCAGATGAAGAGAAAGGAGGAAGTTTATTTGATTTTATAGCTAATTGAAAGAATTTAAAGAACAACTGAAAAATGTGATGCTCTAAAGGAAATAATATCTTATAAATAGCAACTGAAATACTGTTTAGTTTGTAACAATATGAAAACGAACTGAAAAATAAATAGGGCTAATGAAGTATATAAAGACTAGCTGAAAAATAAACAAGTCTAACTGAAGCACTATAAAGACTAGCTGAACAATAAACAAGTCAAACTGAAAGAATATTCAGACCAACTGAAAACTTTGAATACTCTAACCGAAATAGTATTAATACCAACTGAATATCATATAAATACCAAATGGAACTTTTTATATTTATTTTTTATTGTTTTTTGTTTTTGAATTAAGATGTTGAGAAAGAACAACCAAAGGAAGATGATACGAAGACGAGGAATGCTGATGATGATGATCAACTTAAAGGGGCTACGGATAAGGATAAGTGTAAGATTTCTACACACGTCCCTACTTGCACCGCTGCTGGTATTGATCTTGTTGATCTTCGTACTCCAACTCCTCCTCCTCCTCCTCCTGTTGTTGAAGCTGTTGAGAATGTATATAGCAGAAAGTCTTGGAGAGTTGATTCTTCTGCTAAAAGGAAAAAGATTCCTGATTTCGATGGCCCTTCATTCCAACTATTAACTCCTAGTCTTGTTGTTGAGGATGTTGGATTTGCAGACAGTGCAGAGAGTGGTGAGGGTGTTGGAAGTTCAATTCCAATCATCACTCCAGTAAATGTAAAATATCCTCGAGTAAGTATAGTTTTAGTTTGTGTTTTAATTTGTTTATTTTTCTGTTTCAGTTAGTGTATGTTTCTTGTCATTTAGTATATCTTTTTATTTCAGTTAGTGTATGTTTGTTGTCAGTTAGTGTTTGTTTCTTGTCAGTTAGTATTAGTTTATGTTTGAGTTAGTGTAAGTTTCATGTCAGTTAGTGTTTGTTTCTTGTCAGTTAGTATTATTTTATGTTTCAGTTAGTGTATCTTTCTTGTCAGTTAGTAATAGTTTATTTTTCATTTGGTTTGTGTTTCTTGTCAGTTAGTATCTGTTTCTATTTTCAGTTAGTGTATGTTTATCTTTCAGTTAGTATATGTGTCATTTTTTTGATATTTTAATTGAATGCAGGGTGATGGCTCTTATTCTGATCAATCATCATACAAATCCTACAAACCTCAGAAACAATCAAAGTCAGAAATTCCTTCAACACCTGAATCATATTGAAGGGGTGGGACTATGACCCTACTTCAGAGAAAGTTGTGAGAGTTAAGGAACCAGGTGATGATTATGACGATGAAGGTTTGGAGAACCTCATTGATAGGGTTTGTGCACAAGGAGTTGGTTCATCCTCTGACAAGGCTAAAAAAGAAGAGGATGAGAAGGAAGCTGGTGTTGTTTCATCTTCTACACCTGGATTGCATGCTGTTCCTGTCAACAATCATGGCATAATATTGTGTCGAAGTTTGCAACAATATAATAAGTATTTGAGTGATCTGTCTCCTGAGCAGAGGTTGCTGGTTGATTATCTATTTTACAATGAGTATGAAGATGTTGCATTTATGTCATTGGATATAGATTCTGAAGAAGTGAAGATGAAAAATCAAATTATGCAAAGTGAACTAACAAGTGATCTCATTGTGGATTTTGATAATCCTCATAGCAACTATGCGGTTCAGTTGTACAAATTCGACTTAATTAGCATGCCTCGTCAAGGTTGGCTCACAAGTGGAGTTATTGACGGATGCGCCTTCATGTTCAATAGGCAAGAAGAGGAATCACCTTCTGCAACAAGGAGATTCTGGTTTAATATTATGCCTTTTGTAAGTGTTTATTGTTATTGCTTAGTTTTATATGTTGTTTTTCATTTGGTCATATTATTTTTTCAGTTGGTCATCTTCTGTTTTTCAGTTTGTCATTTATGTTTTTCAGTTGGTCATATTATTTTTTCAGTCAATAAAAGTAAATAAGTGTAACTGACAACTAAATAAGTCTAACTGAAAACTAAATAAGTCTAGCTGAATAATAAATAAGTCTAAATGAAAAATAAAGAAGTCTAACTGAAATAGTGGAAATGCTAACTTAAAATTTCATTAGACTAAATGAAGTAATATGAAGCCCAACTGAAAACTAAATGAGTCTAACTGAAAACTAAATAAGTCTAACTGAAAACTTAATAAGTCTAACTGGAAACTAAATAAGTCTAACTGAAAACTAAATAAATCTAACTGAATAATAAATAAGTCTAACTGACATTTAAATAAGTCTAACTGAAAACTAAATTTGGTCATATTATTTTTTCAGTTGGTCATCTTCTGTTTTTCAGTTTGTCATATTATGTTTTTCAGTTGGTCATATTATTTTTTCAGTTGGTCATCTTCTGTCTTTCAGTTTGTCATATTATCTGTTTTCTTTTGTTGTAGAACTATATCAATTGGATGTGTGCTGAGAAGGTAAAAAAGGTTCAGTTTGAGAGTGAGATTGCTGAAAATGAGATTATTTTGAAAAAGCTGGAGGGCACTAGTCAGTATGATCAGAAGTTGAAGGAATGGGAAGAAAAGAAGAAAAAGCTGGTTACAAAAGATGATGATTTATACTACAAGAAATGTAAGGAAGCTATTTCTTCATGGGTGAAATCATTTCCAGGGAATGATATTCGAGAAGCTGAACTGGTTAGTTGTATTATTGTTAACCATTTTTTTATTTGTTTTGATTTCACTTAGTATTATTTTATGTTTTATTTAGTGTATGTTTGTTGTCAGTTAGTGTATGTTTCATGTCAGGTAGTATTAGTTTATGTTTCATTTAGTGTATGTTACTTGTCAGTTAGTATTAGTTTATGTTTCAGTTACTGTATGTTCCTATTTCAGTTAGTGTATGTTAGTTGTCAGTTAGTACTAGTTTATGTTTCAGTTAGTATATGTTTCTATGTCAGTTAGTGTATCTTTCTATTTCACTTAGTGTATGTTACTTGTCAGTTAGTCCTAGTTTATGTTTTCAGTTAGTGTATGTTTTTAGTTCAGTTAGTGTATATAAATGAGTTGGAGTAATTTACATTTCAGTCATTGTTTTCAATCTTTCATTAGTGTATGTTTTGTTTTCAGCTAGTGTTTTTAGTATTTCATTTAGTTTTTTGTTCTCTGTCAGGTAGACTTATTGCTTTTGCATCTTATGTTTATCTTCCAGATTTTTGTTCCTGTTCACAAGGATGATCATTATACTGTCTTGGTGCTGAACAAGAAAGCAAAAAGGATTGAAAATATTGACAATCGTACAGACATGAAGGACATTGATAGATATAAGCATGAGGAATTTAACGGTCTTACATACTTTGTACGTACCTTTTTATGAGCATTTGTATTTTTTTTTTGTTCCATTTTATTACTTGTTTTTTAATTGTTGTTTACTTTTGATCTTCAAATACAGTGTCGTGCTTTTGATTCTTTTATGCAAGATACTATGAGATGTCGTGATTTTGATCATCTCCACCATTGGCAAACATCAACTCTTTATTTCCTTGGAGAAGCAAGGACAACAATTTTGATTGTGGTGTCTATGCAATCAAAACCATGGAGCTGTATGTGCGTCAAAATACTAACCATTTGCACTTGTTGACCTGAAAAGGGTATGATTACTTTATTGTTTTTAGGGAGTATTTTGCTTGTTAATTTCTGTTTTTGAAAGTTTTTTAATAGAAAAAGGTATGATAGCCAGTTAGTGAAGGACTTGAAAGACTAGCTGAAAAACAAAGATGTCTAACTGAAGCACTATAAAGACTAGCTGAGAATAATTAAGTCTAACTGAAGCACTGTAAAGACTAGCTGAGAAATAAACAAGTCTAACTGAAACACAATAAATACTAGCTGAAAAACAATCAAGTCTAACTGAAACACAATCATTACTAGCTGAAAGCATTATAAGGACTACCTGAAAAACAATGAAGCACTATAAAGACTAGTTGATGTTGTTTGTTGTTTTCAGTTAGTTTTATTTTTTATTGTTACATTTCTGTTTTTGAAACTTTTTAATAGTGTTTGATTTTATTATTTTTCAGGCAGCCACCAAAAACCTTGAGCGGTGCAGGCTTGCGCTTCGTCTTGTGGACCATCCTTTAAACAAACTGAGAGAGAAAGTGAAGCATGACTGTTATGTTTGGTCTGCAAAGAAACCTCAACTGATGGCAAGACAGAAGTTAAGGAAGGATAAAGAGGCTGTTCTAGATAAATTAGCATTTAATCGATCAAAGATGACAAATAGAAAAGAAGCACACGTTTTACGGCGAAGGAGGGATCATGAGGCGAAAGTAGAAGAGGTGTTGAATAATAATTTTGGAGACAAAGTGAAAATAGAGCAACTGTTGAAATTTCATTATTCTTAGTTGCCAAACTTTTTTTTTTTTTTTATTATAATGTACAGTAGAAATAGCACACCATTAAATTTTGTAATGTACAGTAGAAATAGCACACAACTCATTTTACATTTTATATCTGTGTTCTTTAATGAATTGTACATTTACACTTACTTTGAATGGAATACATTTGTGTAAATGAAGTTGTTTGAAAATTAATTGGAAAAATACAATCACCAACTGAAAAATGAAAAATCTAACTCATAATAATAAGTGTATGACATATATTTGTAAATATAAATTTTAAGTCTAACTGAAGCACTGTAAATAGTAGCTGAAAAACAAACAAGTCTAACTGAAGAAATAATCTAACTGAAAAATAAACAAGTCTAACTGAAGCTCTATAAACACTAGCTGAAAAATAAAGAACTCTAACTGAAGCACAATTAATACTAGCTGAAAAATAAATAAGTCTGACTGAAGGAAAATTAACACTAGCTGAAAAATACACAAGTCTAACTGAAGCATTATTAATACAAGCTGAAAAATAAATAAGTCTAACTGAAGCATAATTAAGACTAGCTGAAAAATACACAAGTCTAACTGAAGCACAATTAATACAAGCTGAAAATAAATAAGTCTAACTGAAGCACAATTAAGACTAGCTGAAAAATACACAAGTCTAACTGAAGCAGTATAAAGATTAGCTGAAAAATAAACAAGTCTAACTGAAACTCAATTAATATAAGCTGAAAAGTAAACAAGTCTAACTGAAGCACTATAAAACACTAGCTGAAAAGTAAACACGTCTAACTGAAGGACAATAAATACTAATATTACTGAATTTCGAGTAGTTAGAAATAAACAAGTGTAAATTTGAATACAATTACTGACTGGAATACAATTGAAAACTAATATTATTTGAACACTATTCAACTTGAGGTACATTTGGGGTTTTTGTTCCATATTCTTCGGATGCCTTGTCTTCATTTTACGCTTCTCAAAATGTCCTTTTACTCTCTTGTTTCCCTTTGGGGTCTTCCTTTTGTCTTTATCACCTCAGGATTTTCAACTGTTGTCTTCGTAGTTCTTCGTCTTCGATTTCTTGTTGTTTTTGTTGATCGGTCTTGAAAACTTCTTTCACTGATTTGTATAATTCCTTCAACGACTTGTCACATAATGTTCTTGCATCCTCATTTGATTGACATATTGACACTAGGTTGTAGAAATTCTTGGTTATTGCATGTCTCCATGGTGTCCACAACAGTGCATTTTGGCTTTGGTCCTTGTCTGTTGTAATAAATGTTTCTTAGTCAATTATTTCATTTGACTAACTAAATTTTTCAGATAGCTTATAAATTCTTTCAGGTGGTGTGTTAATTGTTTCAGTTAGTTAAGTGTTAAACCCCACACCCCCAAAACCCCCACCACTAATATCCCCCCTCCCACACACAAACAAAACCCCCAATTAATTTTCTGTTAGTAACATTAATGGATCAGTTAGTTATACTAATCTTTGAGCTGGAGCCTTTTTTTTTCAGTTCACTAATTAAATCTTTCAGGTGATCAGTTAATTGTTTCAGTTGGAGTCTTCATTTTTCAGTTAGTTGCTTATTTGTCAGTTAGTCATATTGATTTATTTCACTAACCTTGAACATTCTCCCATACTGCTGACTTTGCAAGTCTTGTCCATCTCTTAAGGATATATTGTTGTGGTATTTGAAATATGCTGAACATGTGCATGACCCTTATTATGTGAAAGCAAAGCATCCCCGTCTCTGTGAAGCATTGACATGAGCACACTAATTCTGTTGTAGCCTCATCGTATGCTACTGTATGTGAATTGGTGAAATCTTCTTCTGGTGAGACTTCAAACAACTTCAGCTTGAGTTTTCTGTTGCAAATGCTCGTAAAAAGATGCCATTGCCCACTCATACTCTGTTTCAAAGTCATTATACAGTGCTAGTGTGTATACATCAGCTGCATGTTTCAGAAGCTTTGATTTGGATTTGACGGCTTTGGGACGTTCGTTCTGTTCCGGAAGTTGTCACTAGTTTCATTGCTTCTCCATCTTTTCACTGTTTGCTCAAATATATGATAGAATTCAAACAGGTTTGTTGTTGCTTTTGCATTGAATGATATTGCCTTATTTGTGACTTCACTTCTTTGTGATGATAAGATTCCAGCTGAAAACATATCCCTATTTAACGCGGTGCACCACTTGTGTCTCTGATCATATACTTTCGAACCATTCCTTTTTCTCGTGTCCATACAATTCCATCATTTTCGCCCACAATTCTTCAAAGCCTGATTCATTTTGACACCCCATCAAGCAGTTCTTGAACATGTTCTTGAAGTCTTCATTGGTCTTGAGGGATCGAAGTGGCTTACAAAGTTCTTCTCTATATGCCAAAGGCAAAGCCTATGTCTTGAATTTGGGAAAACCTGTTTTAAGATAGTACATATTATGCTAGAAATCACTTTCATTTGAATGCTTGTGAATCTAATTGAAATAGTAAAGAAATAATATGACCAACTGAAAAATAAAGAAGTCTAACTGAAACAGTGTAAATGCTAACTGAAAATTTCATTAGACAAAAAGAAGTAATATGAAGCCCAAATGAAAACTAAATGAGTCTAACTGAAAACTAAATAAGTCTAACTGAAAAGTAAATTAGTCTAACTGAAAAGTAAATAAGTGTAACTGACAACTAAATAAGTCTAACTGAAAACTAACTAAGTCTACCTGAATAATCAATAAGTCTAAATGAAAAATAAAGAAGTCTAACTGAAATAGTGGAAATGCTAACTTAAAATTTCCACTAACTTAAAATGACAACTAAATGAGTCTAACTGAAAAATAAATAAGTCTAACTGAAAACTAAATGAGTCTAACTGAAAAGTAAATTAGTCTAACTGAAAAGTAAATTAGTCTAACTGAAAAGTAAATAAGTCTAACTGAAAACTTAATGAGTCTAACTGAAAACTAAATAAGTCTAACTGAATTATAAATAAGTCTAACTGAATAATATAATTAACTCTAACTGAAACTAAATAATTCTAACTGAAAACTAAATAATCTAACTGAAAAATACCTTTTCAATTGCATTGCCCATTGCCTTATCTTGATCAGTGAAAATTGTCTTTGGCTCTTGTTGGCACATTGCTCTCTTGAATGTTTCTAGTAGCCATTCAAAGCTCTCTTCCTTTTCATTAGTTATGAAAGCACATGCAAACATTGTTGTTTTCCAATGGCAATTTATGCCAACAAATGGTGCACATATCAGTCCATATTTGTTTGTCCTATATGTTGTGTCAATATCATAACATCTCCATATGCTTTGAAGTCCTCCAACATCATTGAATCTCGCCAAAAGTAGCTGACAATGTTGTTATGTTCCCCAAATTTCAGCCTGTAGAAGAATGCAGGATCATCATCCGCTCTTTGCTGAAGTAATCCAACACGCTCTGCATATCCTTTCCTTCAACCAATCTTGTTCTGTACTGTGTGATATAGTTTAGATGGTCCCTTTTTGTGTGGCCCACTACTTCTTCTGATCCAGCCTCATGACACAAAAAGTTGTATGCATGCATTGGCTTTATGCCAGATTCAACCATTGTTTCTATTAGTTGTCCTTTTTGTTCAGTTATCTTCCTTTCTGATTTCAGATGATGTATTTCTTGTTGTATTACCAACTCATGGTTGTGCTGCAACTCATGAGCTACTACAACAAAGTCTTGACCAGGTTTTTCTTGCTTAAATCTGACCATGGCTTTGCATGCTGTTCTTGTTTCATTGACTACTCTTTCCTTTCTTTCCTTGGTTGGCTGCTCAACATCTGGTATCTGAACATGTTGTTGTGTGTCTTTTTCTTTTGGTTCTGTTATTTTGTTTGTTGATTTTGAGGCTCCTTCCTTTGAGCAAACCAAGTAGAATTCGTATATTGAATTATCAATTCTCCTCCTCCTTAGAGTTTGTTTCCTAATACTAAATCCTAATGCTCTTGAGTGTGCTTGATACAAGTTGTAACCATCTTTGTGATCTGTAACATGTCTCCCTATTAAACTGCTACTGATATTTCGTCATTGATGTACTTGAGATATTCATGTTCAGCTGTTGAGTTCATTGACAAAAAATAAGGACACTAACTGAAAGAACAAAAGCACTAACTGAAAACTAAACAAGTGTAGCTGAAAATGATTGTAATAGTATCAAATGAAAGAATATTATACTAAATGAAATAAATTAAGGACCAACTGAAAAGAAAATAAGTCTAACTGAAAATATAAAGAGTCTAACTGAAAATAAATAAGTCTAACTGAAACTAAATAAGCTAACTGAAACTAGATAGTCTAACTGAAACTAAATAAGTCTAACTGAAGAGTAAATAAGTCTAACTGAAGAGTAAATAAGTCTAACTGAAAATAAATAAGTCTAACTGAAAATAATCAGTCTAACTGAAGAGTAAATAAGTCTAACTGAAAAAAAATAAGTCTAACTGAAAACTGAATCAGTCTAACTGAAGAGTAAATAAGTCTAACTGAAGAGTAAATAAGTCTAACTGAAAACTAAATTAGTCTAACTGAACACTAAATAATTCTAACTGAAAACTAAATAAGTCTAACTGAAAACTATATTAACTGAAAACAAAATAAGTTTAACTGAATAATAAATAAGTCTAACTGAGTATTAAATAAGTCTAACTGAAAAAGAAGTTAATGAGTGAAAAATAGACTTTTATTGCAATGTAAATGCTAATTTTATACATACTAACTGATACAATCGAAATTCTAACTGAAAATGAGTAAATGCAATTGAAAATTAATTTTAGACATACACCTGTTTCTTTGTCTTCTTTTCCAGCTGATTCTTCATGTAATTTTTTTTTTTTTTCTGATGTGATATCTGTGTTACGGTTTTCATTGTTTAGTTCAATTTGTAATGTGAGATCTCTGTCAGTATTCTCATTGCTTAGATCAATTTGTAATGAACTTCCGATTTTTGAATTCGAATCTTCGGTTGACATTCTTGGTTGAACTAGATTTGAGTAGTGGAATGTTCAAATGAGATTTAATTGCAGGGAGAAAATGGATATGTTCGATATGTTTCGGTTGTTTTTGTTTTTGAACAATGGCGGATGAAGCGGATGAAGGGGATGAAAGTGTTCTTTTTGTTTTTTTTTTTTAATTTTTTCGGTCTTTAATAACTCGTGCGCGTGTTGCTCGTCCGATGAGAGTGTTGTGTCGGACGAGTCCGACACAATACGTTCTCAAAAGTGAAATGGGCTTATGGTGAGAGGAATAAATTATCAAGGGCTATTGTGGATGTTTTTTAGGGTTGTTTTAAGTAAGTAAGGCTTGTATTTAGCAACCATGCTTTTCTTTGAGGGAAACATACTAAGCGAACTTGGATGAAAAGAACTAGAAGAATTGTGCCTAGCCAAAAACTACCGTAAACAATTATGGTGCATAAAATATATTGTCCCCAGTTTTAAATAGATGCTCCTTTTTTAATCATTGCACAACTTTGATTATAAATATTTCTAATTACCAGTTAATAAAAAAATATAAAAACAAAACCTTTGTGAAAAATCTTATAAAATGTCCACTTTGGGAAAAATAACCTTATAAAAACATTCTTATGACTAAGAACCTTTAACTTCATTTATTTTCTAAATTTAACATCGAACTTATTTTCCGACATTGACCTAACTTTTTCCTATTTTTCTCCCCTATTTGCACTCATATTTCCTTCTAGATTCATTAATCCAACAAATCCCTCAATTATATATAAAATAAAATCCAAGTTCATAAAATCTCTGATCCAAAATTTATAATTTATTTAAAGTGTTCAAATTGCTAAATGATGTTCTAAATGTGGTCAAAGCCGGGAAGTGGCAGTCAGTGTCTGAAAAGTGGTCCGAGATTTCATCTCGCAAATAAGTTAAAGTTAACGGTTGTAAGTAACAATAAAAAATAAGTTTTTGTTTTGTCGTAAAATGGATATTTTAAAGTTTTTTTTTTACAAAAGTAGCATTAGGTGACCTCCTAAAATTCAAGGGGATTGAAGACCCAAACGATAATTTGAGAGCCTTCTCCATTTCTTATGGCTCTCAAAGGCATGTGCTTGAACCTGGTTGTTTATGTCTTTCTCATAACCTTGGACGCACATCCATTAAAATGGTTTAGATCACTGAACAAACAAAGCTAAATAAATTGGACTACATTAAAGAAGAGTTCCACAAACAATACTGATATAATACTTAGCTTCCTATTGGTCTTTGTGAGTTGGAGTTAACTAAGTAAAAACCCAATGAAGATTTTATCGCGTTCCTTAACAGATGGGGGAAAAAGGCCACCCAAATGACTAATAAGCCAACTGAAGAGGACCAAGTTCGAATGGTGATTTGTAACATGCAATTCAAGTACGGAATTCACATTAAATTCCAACCTATAAAGTCTTTCACGAAGATTTACAAGGTTGGTCTATTGATTGAGGAAGAGGTAAAAACCTCTAAAAATAAGGGTTACAATAACAACTTTTTGAGGCGAGTGACAACAGTTCTTCTAGCTCCAAGAGCAATAAAGTCGATGTCTTAAGCACTGAAAGAGAGGTTATCAAAACCCCAAACAACCTTCATTCCTTTAGACATGTCTCTAGAAGAAGCCTTCACTAGGCTTGATGCAAAAGGAGCGCTCTATCCTCTTGGCCTTACTCCAGACCCTACTCATGAGAATAGGTATGGGAAGTGGAATTCCAATTCCTATTGCAGATACCACCAAGGGAATGAATAACTGACATCTCAATGTTGGACCTTGAAACACGCCTACAATTTGATCTCCATCCCGACACAAGCTACTTTGAGTTTCAAATTCATGAATCTCAGTCAAAGTGAAGGCTTCTATAGACAAAAAAACGTGTCTTCCCATTTAGCACCCAATGATGAAATATATTGTTTCCTAATTAGTCCAGTCTAAAGGAAAAGCAGTCAAATGAGCTAATTAAGCCCAAAAGTGTTTTAAGAATCCGTAGTCTATTTATTTGTTCAAAAATAATTTGGGATCCACTTTTACGAGTCCAATTAATTATTCAAGATAATTAATTGTATTTTCAAGCCCACTTTCATAACGTCAATTGATTATTCCTGATAATTGTATTATTAATAAATATTAATTATTTTCAAAAATTATTTTCTAAATAATATTATAAAAATCAGATTTTATTCCTAAAAATAGCTGATTGCGAACTTCATAAGATAACTAGTTATTGAGCTCGGGCAATGCCTCGAGTAACGAAAAATTTCGATTAGTAATATTATACTTTGAAATGATAACACTAAATATCACTTTTAATTTCCTAGTGGTTACAACTTTAGTATATAAATTTGAAGTCACGGGATCAAACCCTACATTATGCAATTTCTAATTATTTTTATTGTATGTGGATTTACATGTAGTAAAATGACCTTACGGAGGACGTGGAAAGTGAAACAATAAAAGATGAGAGAGAAAGAGAAAAGAAAGGAGAAAAAAGCCCCAATTCCAAATTCCAAATCCCTAGCCAGGAAAAAAAATCCCCAATTCAATTTGGAGAACTCTTCTATCATTAAGCAAGGTAAATTGCTCTTAGTCATAGTTATTAAACTCCTGTTATCTATTCTAATTGCAAATTCCAAATTTCCTTGCTAAAAAAAAATTTCATTTCAATACAACAAAGTTTCTCAAGAGGAGTTTTTTTCGTCTCGAAAAAAATTATATGTTTATTATGAGAATTATTCCCATTGTTTTAGCGAAATTGAGAGTTTCCTTGTCATTATTGGGATTCGAAGTTCAGTCATTTGATAGGATTAAAGGATTCATCTTCCTTCTATTCAAATTCAAAGTTCGATTCATGGCTAGGGTTTGTCAGGGCAATCTGTTTTGGGTTTCTCTTTCAATTCTTTGGCTGGATCTTTTTTGGTTTTGTTTATGCTGGTTTTCTCGTTTCCTTCTGAAGGGTTGGTGTCCAATGCCACGGCCAAGCCGCCTGGCTGCTGGGTTGTGTCTGATGCGTTGTGCTGCTGGTGGCTCTGTCTCTTCGCAGCTGCTGGTATAGTTATGTGTGTAAGTGACTTCGTTGAAGTCATCAAGGCCTCATCATCAAGGCATAGATGCTGTAAATTACAACATTTCTAGTTTGCTGAACTTTCAGTAAGGTGTAAGAAAGTGCTTTACTTTCTCGATGAAGAAGCTAAAAAATGCGGCTTTTTGCTGCTTATGAAATGGTATAGGTTTATTGCTCATATGAGCTCAAGTCTAAGCATTCAATGCGATTTAGTTCAATCTCATCAGCTAGGTTCTTGTAAGATGAGCCGCAAGGTATGGTTTTTACATATTTTTGAAAGGTTTTCATTAGTATATTCCTTTTGTGGTGAGATGTAACACCCCGATAATTCTCCCTTTTTAGAATACCTTTTCAATATAAAACATAGAGAATTACCCAAGCATTATCGCCCGTGTGATAACGTATCAACTTATTCAGAATTTTGCAGCGGAAAACATATAATTAAACTTCATACTTTAATATAATAAATAAATAAGTACTTAAAACCAAACAGACTATAAATGTCTACTTCAAACCAAACTTATTATGATATGTTCCTACTAAGGTAGTAAATATAATAATATGTTACACAAGCTCTCCATTCCCAGATTCCTAATGATGCAACATCTGTGGACCTGTAAATGTCAATACTCTAAAGAATCTGCTCATCAAAATGGGTCATCACAGGATCAATAAGCCAAAGCCATGATCAAACAATCACAAACAAAGCACTTAATCAGCAAAGTTGAGTACTACATAGTACTCCCTCCGTTTCATTTTAATCTACACACTTACACTTTTCACGGATGTCAATGCAAAACTTTGAGGACATATATCTTTAGTTTTGTATTTGTAAAAATTATAAAAAGTACATATTAATAAAATACATATTATGATGAATCTAACAAGATCCTACATGACTATATTTTCATCCATGTATAAATCACAAATGATGGTCAAAGTGAAATTTGTGAATAGTGTAAAGTATCAAAGTGTGTAGATTAAAATGAAATGGAGGGAGTATCACATAGACAATGCTAACATGATACTAATAAATAACATGCCGTGATAAATAATAATATAACAATATAACATTCGGCAAACAACTTCTACTGAACTAAACTTTAAACATCTTTTTAATACTTTAATGGAATAGTTATTGGACCGAGTTGTCTTATCTAAACTTGCCTTCACCTAGGAAGACGAAATACGAGCGCGACTCTGTATTCCAGAATGACCTGCGATATTGAGGAAACTCTGAACAATAGAAATGGTGATCAATCCATTTCCCAGAAAAAGCCATGGCACACTCACCATGTACCCCAACTCCTGATTGTCCAACTCTAGACGTGCACCAGTCTAAATTCATTACTATCCAAGTTACACTTTACGTGATTTACAATTTATTACTTGTTATAACACACACAAGTAACACAGAAATATCAAATCAACATTCACAACTGAACTTCTTTTTATCTTAGGATTTAATAAGTGATCAAACAACTTACAATTCAAGATTAATTATTTTTCTTTCAACTCTTTCTTATTTGTTGAACCTAGCCAACAATCAATCTTACCTTGCAAAGGCATAACTTATCAACTTACCAAATAAGGCCTATAGTCCTTATAAAGTAATGACAATAATATTGTAAGGGAACACATAATTCAACATGATTCAATCACAATAATACATTTATTCTCCCATGTGAATCAATAACTAAATTCCCATTTTGCATTCAATCAAACATGATAATCTTTTACTCATAATCAAATCTCATAATTAACATGTTTACACACAAGCATAAAACATGTAAAATCCAATCAAACTAGAAATCACATATGAACTTATAGAGTTCCTATACATGATACTATAACTTTTCCTTCTTAAATCATGATACTATATCACATAGCACATAGGTATGTACGTACCTTGTGTAAACGAACTGATAGGCCACCTTTAATCACTTAAAAGTCACCTACTAAATAATCTCTGCCTATATAATCAATATAAATCAAAGTCAATACTCTAAGTAAAATACAGCAAATTTAAAATACTTTAAATCCTCTTTAAAAATATTTAAAAGTTGTTTTTATCATTAAAACTTCAATTACTTTTAATATCTAGCATAGTACTACCATACTAGTAATCAAAATCCTTAAAACTCCATTATTAAAGCCCTTTCTAAAATTCCAGCAACTTATAAAATTATAAAACTCTCTTTAAACATACTTAAACATGCTTAAATTCAAAATTTAAATCAATCTCATAGTTTATAACATGCTATATGATTTCCAATATTCTACACCCTAAAAATCCATGCTTTGATAATTAAAAACTCAATCTAAAAATAATAATCAAATATGAAATTTTATTCTTTTAATACATAAGATATAAAATCCAAGATTAATCATTAAAACAGTAAATTAAAGTTATTTATCATGATTAATACTAAAATAAAGCATAAAAACATGATCTTTAATTGAAACTTGAGGAAGAAGAAACGAATTTAACCAACAAAGCAAAGAACAAAGAAGAAGGAGGCACCAACAACACGCCTGGCAGCAGCGGCGCATAAGGGAACCGGTGGACCGGGCCGTCTTAGTTATTTATGGGGCCCTGTTCTAAAATCGAAATTGGGCCATATACATATATATATTCATTTTCAAATCAATAATAGCAAATCAATACAGATTAAACTTTATAACAACCTTCTATTTAAAAAGTTCGATTCTCGTAGCATTCTTTGAAGCAATTATCAATTAAATGCTCATATTCTACTTTCTCCAAAAGATCATTCTCAATTGCTATCAACGCCAATCCATTAAGTCACTCTTGTAACATTGTTGAACGAAGATATGACTTCAATAGCTTCCACTTTGAGAAACTTGTTTCTGCAGATGCAACAGTTACATGAATAGTCAACAAAATTCTATAAGAAACACTTGCACTAGGACACGAATACAAATCTTTCACTAAGTTCAAAATGTTAAGAGGTCCCTCTATGTCATCGGACAAAATTTTTCTAACCAACTTCAACTCCACGAATAATTCGTTCCCATCAATATCAGATTGATTATTAGATTTCAGTGCATTTTCAAGTTTGATAAATGAAGACTTTAAACTCAAATCATCCAATGACTTCAAATTATGAGAAGAATAAGAAACTAAATATACTTTCATCTTCCTCAAATTGCTCAAACCTCTTATTAGAGGGCCGATTGCCTGATCAACAATATAAAAAAAGTAATTAACTCTAAAGGATTCTTGTGCAGATAATGGAGCATTTGATGATGTGCTTGGGTTTTCATTAAAATATTTTTTTTCTTCGAATTTCACACCTTTGAGGAAAGATAGGATCAATATCCATTTCCACTGCAAGTTTATTTAGCACTATCCAAGGCATCTTCAAAACCATGCTCTCTATACTTCTCGAAAAAACAAATTATACCCCTTATTTTTCTCATAGCCACATCAATTTGCATATCCTTTGATTGTAAAAGCTTGCTAACCGAATTAATTGCACATAATGTGTCATACCATATTATTATTGCAATTAAAAACTCAAAATCACCATGCTCATTATTTGCTAAGGATTTAGCTTCACTTTTTATTTTGGAATCATCATCACAATCACCTACTTCAAGTAAAGCTTCTCGTAAGGCTAACATTTGGAATCTTATAGCCTCAACACTTTCTAATCGACTCTCGCAACGAGTCCAGGATAAATATTTAGGAGTTTTTTTTTCACATTGTCTTTCAAAATTTGCCATCTCTTAGTACAAGCTGCAAAAATTGTATATATGCCTTGAATGACTCCAAAAAAATCTCTAGCTTTACTACATGAGTTGGCCATGTCACATAATGTCAAGTTTAGGGTATGACAACCACAAGATGTATAAAAAGCTCTAGAATTAAAATCCATTATCATAACCTTGGCCTCTCACATCCATTACATGAAGATCAAGATTTTTCAACTCATTTATTAAAACATTAAAAGCCCTTGTCAAGTTGTATCATTTACATTCAAATATCCTAAGAAATATTCCTCAATTATAACATGATTTGCAGAAACATTGACATTTCTCAATATCAAAGTCATTTGTTCTTAATGGCTAACATCAGGAGTACAATCAAGTATCACTGAAAAGTATTTTTCTTGTTTAATTTGCTTAATATATTCAGTTTTAATTGCAGAACCGAGTAAAAGTATCAACTCATTTTGGATGGTATGACCAAGATAATGATATTGAGTCTCATTATTAGTAATACGCTTGACATGTTCTTGGAAAATTGGATCAAACTCTGCCAACATCTCAATTAAGCCCAAAAAATTACCATTACTTTTTTGGTAGAGTTTCCCATTAGAACCACGGAATGCTACATTATGTTTAGCCAAAAATTTGACAACTGAAATAATTATTTGCAACACTTTTTTCCAATGATCCTTTTCTTAATTTATCTTTGAGTTGTCTTATCAATAGTTTGATTTTTTTGAAATCTTAGATGCAACTCATACCAAGTGGTCATATTTTTAACATGATCCATGCTTGTCTCATGTTCTTTAAGTCTTATGCCAATATGACCCCAATCAGAAAAGCCTTCGTTTGTTAATTTACCCCCACCAATTCCTTTTTTAAATAATTTGCAGCAAAAACAAAAATTCCTATCAAGCTCTTTTGAATAAACAAGCCAATCCCTATCACATTTCTCACCATTTGATAAAACTCTAGCATATAGATTAGCGGTAAATCACCTAGAGAAATTATCTTTAGGACCTTTCACAATAGAATAATCTCTTTTAGGCCCCTTTTGCACTAATAGATCAATCGTTTTATAATTGAGACCATCCCAAACTCTTGGATCATATATATCAGGCATATAACTAGGCTCACATGGATCGACATTGTCATTATGCATATTATCAACATTTTCACCATTGACATTATCATTCTCAATTGGCCCATCATCAATATTAGGAGTATCATTCGGCACATTACCAAAAGTAGAATTATCGTTAGGCGCAGTATCAACACTAGGATTACCATTAGGCATATCGTTATTCACAATAGGCACGTCATGGACGTGTTCAACATCAATATCATTTTCAAGATTTATTAGAGATTCAACATGAACATCAACATTTTAATTTTCAGCATTATCATTAGTAACTTGTGATTCTTTGATGATGAATTTATCAAGAGCTCCTTTTTTAGACTCAATCAACAATTCCATTTTTTTCCTTTTCTTACGCTTTTCATATCCAGGATCATATCTTCTAGTATTAGGGGCCATTATTTATAAAATCATAGAAAATTTCAGCAATGTAACAATTAAATATGAGTTCTAAATGGATTGATATAACCTGGCGAGATAAAGTTTATATCAATAATATCCTCTGATTAAATATCTCAAATCTTGAAATCAACTCCGTTCAAACAAAATTAACCTTCAACACACAAAATTAAAAGATTATTAAGATATGGTAATGTTATATGTAGCCCTTAGGGCTAAGGATAAGCATTAAATACATTTTTAAAATGGAAACGGTTTAAGAATTCAAGACAAAATTACACATCATTTGAGGTAATAAATGCTTGATTCAAATTTTTATTTCCATTTTAAGTTTCTTATACGTAGCCCTAAGGGCTATGTATATCATTTTCCATTAAGATAATAAATTTAAAAAAAAATTCAACATCATGAAAGCATATCTCTCCATGTCAATTTTCAAGTATCAATTGCGCCAAAATTAAGCACACCTTCATATCATCATACCCAAACATAAAAAAAAAAATAGTATGATTTTTACTTAGAAAATAATAAAAATCAACAAAAATTGCGTCGATCACTGCTGCTTTGATCTGTTGAATTTAATCTCTTAAGCAAAGATTTACCGTACACAGAGAAAAGGAAAGCTAAGGTGTGAAGAAAGAAGAAGAAGATGAAGGATTACGCATGTGTCAAATTCATACAACAAAAACTAATTAATCGGTTATAAACAGGGCATGGTGCTTGCCTCAATTTGCTAATCTTTCCCGAAAAAATTCAATCATACCCTTGTATTTTCTATAGTTTGTAACTTATAGATTATAGTATTGTAATTGAATAAGTTAAAAAATCTTTCTTTTTGACAAGCCATTCTTTATTGGCCAAATTGCAGTTTAGCAATGGTTAGAATAAAGCACTCTCTACCTCACTTTGAAGCATCTTGTGAAGGTGAGTTAGCAAAAAAATTCATGAAAGTTGGCCTCTTTTCTCATCTGGGTCGGTTTATTTACCTTTTTTCTTTCATGGGTATTTCTTTTTTCAATTTATAAACTGCAGCAGGACCTAGTGCATTAGATAAAGACATCATACTTTTTCTTTGGATAATTTAAAGACATCATACTTAGAGTTAGAGAAAGCCATCTACAATGCTATCATTCGTTTTGTACAATTAAGGAATTAATACACTCAAAAAGAATGGCAGCAAGCCAGCAAGCAAATCTCGTTTTTCCTTCCTATCATTTTCATCTTTATTGCGATTTTTTCCTTCTAAACTTTGCTTTGTTTTGATTATTACTTAAACTTGTCATCTTTTTAGTGATCTCAATCAATCCCACAAATATAATAATAAATCAGAAGTAATTCGAGAATGATTCTAGAGTAATTGCAGAAAAAATAATATTAATGACGCATAGACTTATAATTGCAGAAATACAATAATTAAAAGAAAAAAAATCAGAAGTAATTGCAGAACGATAATCAAAATTAAATCACGCATATTCGGATATTCCAATTTCCACATAATTGAACACAAAATTAATTAATTACATAAAAAATAATCAATTCAAAATTAAAGCATAATTGCAGAAAATCAGAATCAGAATACAACTGACTTCAATGAACCCGTTTGAGAGTTGGAAGCAGATGATTCTTGAAAATTTATCCTTTATATAGACCTCTCAAAAATTACCCATTTGATATGAAGAAATTAGGAGAAATCAAAATTATTTGTTGCTTGCCATTGATAATCAATGACAATCTGAAATTGGGTAAAAATAATTTTTTTCCCGTTAGAGAGAGAAAAAACCCCCAAATTTCCGTATATAATAGAGAGAATTGATAAAGAGCCGAAGAAAATCAAGAAAGAATTGATGAAGAATCAAAGAAGATTGAAAGACTTGAAAATTGAGGAAGGTGAATCATGAGTAATGGAGTGAATCAAGATAGAGGGAGGAGTTTGAGGAAAATTGCTGAATTAGTGGCTTGAATAATGAAGCGTGATTATGAGGAAGAAGGCATGAATAGTGAAGCGTAGGTAGGACAAAGTAGTGGGCTAGACTTTCTTTTGTGCCCTCCAAATAAACCAATTTTTTTTAGATTGGGGCCCTGTGCAAAGGGGCACCTTGCACACCCCTTGCTACGCGCCTGCTGGTGGTTATGGAGGTGTGGTGACGTTTCTTGGCGAAGAAGAAAGCGTTACTTGAAGAAGAAGGAGAATTGAGAGAAGAGGAAAATCACGTGGAGGTTGACAGAGACAAAGTGGCCGGCTTCTTTGATGTGAGGGAAATAATTTTTTTTTTTTTGTGGTAAAATAATTGGGTCTAAGGTATTTATAAAGAGGATTTTCCTTTTGGGCTTAGGAAAAGGAGATTGGGTTCAAATAAAATTTGATGATGAATAGGATTAATGAATAAGAACTCCTAACATCAATAGAAATCTTTTTCCTAATCTACTTGGAATTTTGGGTTCCTCAAGCCCATATAAAATTTTTTTCCAAATCAAATTAGTATTTCAAACATTTTCAAAGTATGTCTTAACAAAATATTTTAACTTCCTTAAATCCTTAAAATAATTTCTTTGACTTTTAAAATGGTCAACCTTCTTTAAATAAATAAATCATTTCAAACCAATTTATGTTTATATATAAATATATAAATACTAAAATATATTTATAAAATCCATAAAATTACGGGGGATTACATGAGAAGTTTATCTTCGTTCTAATTAGTATGATGCTTTATTTTCTTTGTTTCATTGTGAGATTTTCAAGTACTTATGATTTATTCATAAACTTGCAAGCTATGAAGGAATTTCAAATCCTTCAAAAGGTTGTTATAATTGTCAACTTTTGAACTTTTGAAATTTCAGTATGCCCGTTTTTTGGATGTTAATTAAGATCCTACCCCATAGCAATGATAGATTTAGTTCTCAACTATGCTCAGCTTGTTCTGGTCACCTTCGATTTTGGAGTGACAGCTCGTTATTGTTTGTCCACTTTAGTGAAATCCAATCTAGACTATACAAGTTACTGGATTAGATTTTGTTGGTTGTTTCTCACAAATCTTCTTTTATAAAAACTCCAATTTAGGCTACAAAAGCTATTGTATTGGTTTTTTCACTCCATTCTTAGCCCTAGAAGCTATTGGAATGGAGAAGAACGTTTTTGTCATCATGTGCCAATAGAAGCCTTGGCTATTTTGTGCAACAAAGCGCTGTTAGAGAAAAATGCAAAGTCTTTTACAAGCTATTATCCATACATTTTTTGATGAATGTATACAGTTTGTCTGCTATTCACTATGTAATGCAACCATTTAAGATCTTGTGGATGTTTCTCAAGGGTAGAGATCTTTCTAATCTGATTTTTTATCAAGTAATGGTTGTTTGGAGAAAATAATTGCTATTAGGCCTGGCGAGGGGCAGGACTTAGTTAAGTCTTGCCATCCAAATGTCTATGTTTTATGATTATCAATAGCTGGAATATAAGAGGTTCGAGGAGGCCTTTAGCTATGGAAGAAGTGAAAGTTTTTTGTAAATCTTATAAAGTACAAATTATGATGTTATGTGAGACTAAAGTGTCAACTCCTCCCTCTGAAAGATGTGTTAGGTATTGTGGCTTCACTCATTTTGACTTCCTCCCATCAATGGGGTTAGTTGGGGGGGGGATGTGCATCATGTGGAAGAATGATAGTTGTAATCCTTTTGTTCTATCACCCATTAGTAAAGCTTCTTGTTCTTAGGCTTGTAACATTGAGCTATTAGCCATTAGCCATTAATTTTAGCTTTATTACTATTTTCATCTATGCTCCCCCAAATTATAATTTGAAGTATGAATTTTTTATTAGAATGCTCGAAAGCCCTTTCATTATATTAGGTGACTTCAATGAGTTAAGTTCCCATTTAGATAAATTAGGTGGGGCTGAATTCAGATTTTCCAGGTTAGCTATTAAGAATTATTTCTACTATGCTATCGAATGTATATAACTCCCTTTTGAAGGGAACCCATATACATGGTGAAAAACAAGAAGTGGTTCAAATAATATTTTGGAAAGGTTAGATAAGGGGGCTGCGAGTATAAGTTGGCTAAATGCCTTTCCAAATGCAAAAATTATCCATCATCTTTTCACTTCTTTAGATCACTGTCCTATATCACAGGAACTCAAAACCCATAGTAATCTAAAAGCTCCCCCATTTAAATTTGATAAAATTTGGGCAACCAGAAAGGATTTCGATGTTTTAATCAAGAAAACCTGGTGTCAAAAGTTTCTAGGTTCGAATATGTATTGTTTAACAAGGAAGTGCAAAATTTTAAAGGAAAATGCTAAAACTTGGGTCACTACCAGATTTGGCAATATAGCTAGACAATTAAGTAACGTCGAAGAAAAGTTGGCTAGAATTCAAAATCAATTACTAGAATATAATGATTGTCCTCATCTTATTAGACAGTAAAATCTGTTTTTGGCTAAGCAAACAAAACTGCTAGATTTTCAAGACTCTTATTGGAAAATCAAATCTAAGTCTAATAATTTAAAATTTGGGATGCAAACACAAAGAATATCATGTGTGTGCGTCGATTAGACGAAATCCTAATTTAATCACTTCTATTAAAGACCCGTCTGATCATTTAGTTACTCAACCTAAATTAGTAGAAGAATGTATTACTAATGCATTTAAGAAAAGATTTTCTAAGAATAGGGACTGTTGCTTTAGTTACGACTCTTATCTATCTTTATTAGAGTGTATAATTTCTGAAAATGATAATATTGACTTATGCGCTGATATATCGATAAAGAAGTCAAATCTGCTCTGTTTGATCTAGCGCCAGATAAGTCCCCAAGTCGAAATGGTTTTACTCCTTTCTTCTATCAAAAGTATTGGACTATAATGGGAAACTCGATATATAGGGCTATTAAAGCCTTTTTTCACTCAGGACAAATTTTAAACGAAATTAATCATACTTTCCTCACTCTAATTCCTAAAATTGAAGATCCTTCTAACCCAAATCATTTTCGACCTATTAGTCTTTACTCAATTATTTATTTAGCGCCAGATAAGTCCCCAAGTCGAAATGGTTTTACTCCTTTCTTCTATCAAAAGTATTGGACTATAGTGGGAAACTCGACATATAGGGCTATTAAAGCCTTTTTTCACTCAGGACAAATTTTAAACGAAATTAATCATACTTTCCTCACTCTAATTCCTAAAATTGATGATCCTTCTAACCCAAATCATTTTCGACCTATTAGTCTTTACTCAATTATTTATAAAATTACTTCAAAAAATATGGTTAATAGATTGAAAGTAGTGTTGGGTCGGATTATTCATCCTTTACAAGGGGTTTTTGTCCTTGAAAGACAAATTCAAGATAATATTTTATTAGCTCATGAAGTGTTTCACTCTTTTAAGAATAAAAAAGGAAGAGAAGGGTGGTTAGCTATTAAATTAGGTATGGAAAAAGCTTATGGTAGACTAGAGTGGAGCTTTATTTTTGCAACTTTTAAGAAATTAGGCTTTTGTGGGAAATGGATTAATTGGCTTCATCAATGCATTACAACTGTGTCCTTTTCTGTTTTAGTAAATGGTATTCCTGGAGATATGCTCTTCCCTTCTAGAGGTATTCGTCAAGGAGATCCTTTTTCTCCATACATTTTTATTCTATGTGCAGAAACTTTAGCCCGTCATTTGTTTCAAGCTAGTTATCTAGATTCTTGATTGATAGGGGGTCACTGTTGGTCATTATAGAGTTAACATTCCTTTTTTAACTTTTGCGGATGATACAATGATTTTTGCAAAAGCTAAAGTAAAAAGTTGTCTTGATATAAAATCTATTCTTAACAAATATTATTCTATGTCAGGCCAACTTGTCAATTTCCATAAGTCTGCTTTTCAATGTATAATACCCTAACAGAATTATTAAGTGTTTTTCAAAATATTCTTCAGATAGAAGATTCTCTATCACTAGGTAATTATTTAGGTTGCCCAATTATTAGTAAAAAGGTCACAAATGCAACTTTTAGTTTTACTTAAGAAAAAGTCTCCTCTCAGCTTACCAAGTGGAGAGCCAATTCTCTATCTCAAGCAGGTAGAGCTATTTTAATTCAGTCTAATTTGGCTTCTAAAGCTATCTTCCAAATGCAAAGTTTTACTCTTCCTCCTCGTATCCTCTCTTCGCTGGATAAAAACTGTAGGAATTTTCTTTGGAATAAAGATCTGAATTCTAAAGCTCCTAACATAATAGGTTGGGATAAGATTTGTATACCTAAAAAATTTTGAGGACTAGGGTTGAGAAAAGCTAAAGTTAATAACTTAGCTCTTCAGTTTAAACTTCTTTGGAAAATAATTAGGATGCCTAATGGGTCAAACTTGTTAAGCAAAAATATTTAAAGCAAGACACATTATTCTCTTATAAAACTGAAGTTAATGTCTCTTGGCAATGGCATAAACTAATGACGCTTCGTACGCATTTTAAGCAAGGTCTTAGATGGATGGTGGGGAACGGGGAGAATATCTCATTTTGGAATGACAATTGGGTGTTTAAGTACCCTATTAAAAATAAATACTTCCCTATTATTGGGTCAGAGGAGTTGATGGTTAACTTTTTCATTACAGATGTTGCTCAATGGAATAGAGATATTCTCTTAAATCATGTTTCGATTAATGTAGTGGATGCTATTATAAAAATCTTTATCCCTTCTAATAAAATGACAAATAGGATTTTTTGGGGTCTTACTGTAGATGGAGAATATTCGGTTAAATCAGGTGCTGCTCTTCTTCAAGGGTATAACTTAGATTCGCCCAACCAGGTTAGTTTTGCCTAGATTTGGGTTTTATCCATTCCACCCAAGATTAAATCTTTTTTGTTGGAAATTTTTTGAGAATGGTCTCCCTACTAAAAAGAGGTTAGAAATGAGTCATATTTTTCTTCCTTTAGAGTGTAGTTTTTCTAACTTTCACTCTAAAGATGCCCGTCACTTATTTCTCGACTGTCCTTTTATGCATGATGTTTTCGAAATAGTTAATGTCAATGGGGGTTTTTTCCCTCCTTCCTATAGATAATAATGATCTTTCTTTCATTGAGTACTTCTGCAAGCTTAAGTCTTGTTTGACTCCTAAGAGCCTCAATTTCTATGCTATTATTTGGTGGTTCATCATTTGGTATGCTAGAAATAGTGTCACCTTTGTTATGGCTGAATTTTTTGACAGGATGACATTGACGCGATGACTCGATGACGTAATACCATCTGACGTGATGACAAAGAAGATGCAACCCGAAGACACAGCGAAGGATGCAAGATTGAGAGCAGTGCATTGAATGGTAACGGTCCAGCTAAATAAGGCAAGAGCATTATAAGCCATAAATTCAACCGTTAAGAGGGACAACATTAAGACGCTGGAGCGTGAGCATAGAAGATTCCCCATGATTTAAGCGTGAAGATTAATGTAATAATTAGAGAATTTATTTTTGTATTCGTTGGGGAAAAAGGCCAAGGAAAAAAGAAGGCATATAAAAGAGAGAGAGAGCTCATTGACATGTTTTTTACGCAGTATTGTGAGAAAGACATTAGAGTGAACTAAGCATTCTTGTAAACGACGATCAGTCACGAAGAAAGATAGTGAACTATATTAGTTTGGTGGATCTCCAACCACCCGCGGTTTTTTACCCATCTTCATTGGGGTTTTCGGCGTCACCACTTTTGTGTGTTCATCCCTTTGATCCCCTTTGCTTCTTTTGTCGCATCGACTTTAGCATCATCAGGTTGACACGTCCCACAAACTTTAATTTCATCATAAGTGATAAATTTTAGCATAAACAATTTGGCGCCCACCGTGGGGCATAACCAGACCATCAACTATTCAAAATCCGTCAAATGGGAGAAACACCTAACCTCGAGGAAATACGAAGGCAGTACGAACAAATGAGAGCAGAAATGCTCGAAATAAAGCAAGCTAACGAGCGTCTAACTACAGACTTTACAACATCGCAGGAGAGGATCCAGAAATTGCAAGAGGAGTTTACATCGTCCAAGGCTTCGAAAGTCCGGCGTCGAGAAAATCTAAATGACATCCCTTTGATGGGGAATCTTTCTGAGTCAGATGATGAAGAGCCTGAAGACGACGAAGAGCCCGAGGATGAAGAGCCCTTGAACAATGAAGAGAACGACCAAGGCGAAGGAGAAGCGAATCTTATGACAAAGCGAATGACTCAAATCGAAAAGCAAAACAAGCGCTTAATGAAGCTCATGTCCCAGCTCCCTGGAGCCCCAACACCAGGCATCGTGGAGCATCCCGATGGCTAATGCAGAACCACCCTTCGTTGACAGGATCTCAAGGGTCGTGCTCCCCAAGAAGCTCAACCTACCTACCTTAGCTGCTACTTACGATGGTTCAACCGATCCAAGCGAGCACGTCGCGTAATACAAGCAACGGATGTGGCAAGCGTCAATCCCCTGGCATTTGGTAGAGGCCTGCATGTGCAAGTCTTTTGGAGCCACGCTCACCGGTCCCGCTCTCAAGTGGCTCGGATCTCTTAAGCCATGAAGCATTGGCGATTTCTCCACCCTAGTTAATAAGTTCTATGAGAAGTTCGAAGGCAGTCGCAGCCTGGAAAAGCAGACGAGCGACCTATATGGCATCGTGCAAGGACCCAAAGAATCCGTTCGTGATTATTATAATCGCTTTAACAAAGAAATGATTAGCATTAAAGATCTTGATACTAAGACTGCTATTGAATGCTTCAGGAAAGGATTAATCTTGCGGTCGAAGCTATACAATCGTCTGATGAAGTGCCCGTGCTAGACGTTTGAGGAAGTCAAGTCGCGAGCATTAGCACAGATGAGGTTGGAGGAAGACGATGCCATCCTCAACACCATATCCACCCGACGCGCACCAGATACTCCTGCTGATCGGAAGGCTTTCGTCCCTAAGAAGAACAACTGGCGAAGCCACCCTTATAGCCGTTCAAACCAGGTAAATAATGTTACTGACGTTGCCGAAAGTGCAGGTAACAGCGCCAGGACGGAGTCGCCAACCTTCCCTGCTCTAGACTCCTACGGATTTTCCGTCGATGTCAAAGGTGTTGTGAATGCTTTATCCAAAATCGGAGCCCTAGTTCGTTAGCCAAAAAAGAGCGACCGTCCAGAGGCGCAAAAGATCAAACAAAGTGGTGTCAGTTCCATCATGACCATGGCCATAAGACGGAGGAGTGCATTGCGTTGCGACGAGAAGTCGCGTTCATGCTCAATAAGGGGCATCTTAAGGACCTCTTGAGCGATAAAGGTAAAGCGTCCTTCGGTAGAAATACCGCCCAGTCCGACCCTCCTGCTTCGCCCACACACGTAAAGGTAATCAACGTCATCTCTGGTGGATCTGATGTACGTGGACTAACGTATTCCGCAGCCAAAAGGCTAGCAAGAGAGGGTACCCCCTCGTTTGCCGTTTATAAATCTTGCAGGTCAGCTGAGGAACGCAAGCTCGAAGCAATGGCGATAACCTTTGACGATGACGACGTCTGCGACGTGGAGCATCACGACGGATTAGTCATATCCCTGACTGTCAGCAACTGCTTGTTGAAGCGAGTGTTAGTCGATGGGGGCAGCTCAGCCAGCATCATATTCAAAAGCGCCCTCGAACGTATGGGTCTGTGCGATAAAGATATTACTAAAAAATCTACTGTTTTGGTAGGTTTCAGTGGAGAGGCTCAACATACAGTCGGAGAGATCACACTGCCGACGCTAGCCAAAGGCGTCAACCTGCCAACCAGATTCAACGTTGTGGACTGCCCGTCAGCGTACAATATCATTCTCGGTACCGCATGGATACATAAGATGAAGGCCGTCCCTTCAACCTACCAAATGGGGCGTCCAAGAAATAAAGGGCGAGCAGAAGTCTGCAAGGGAATGCTATAGTTCGTCACTCAAACCCCCAAAAGCGACTATCTAGCAATTAAAGGATGGATCAGCGCTCGACGCACCCAGCGAGCAGGACGTGGATGAAGTGATGATCGATCCATCCATCCCCGATCGTGTCGTCCGAATCGGAGCGACATTGTCGCAAGAAATACGAGGTCAGTTCGTTGATTTTTTGAAAACTAACTGTTGTAGCCTAAAAATCAACGGCTATCAAGCTGACACGTGGCCTCATCAGAGCCCTACATGTGGCATGCCCTCATGAAGGCAAAGTACAAAGGGCCAACAGTTTGCAGGGCTAAAAGTACGTTTCCCTGAAGGAAGAGTACTAAAAGTCCCTTTAATGGCCCAACAGTTGTACTTAGGCCCAGCAAAAGTAGTCTGCACCTTTGTATGAAAGTGAGGTGTACTGACCAATCAATCACTTCCGCGTGTCACCATTTTTATTGATTAGCCAATCAGATGCTCCCAAATTAGGGTGACATCAAGGTACATCAGTCATTTCAAACAGTATAAATAGTCCTTGATTTCAGGGAGAAAGGTACGTTTTTCAGAGCATAGTATTGTTATTCTGCCATAAATTCTCCTATCTCTCTCTCTACTTTCTCTCTCTAAAAGTTCCTTCACATCCCTGATATCTGACTTAAGCATCGGAGGGGGAAATACCACCCAAACCTCCAGGGTGGGTCCCTTTTTGCAGGTTGCTGGTCAGGAGTTAGCATCGGGATTCGAGCCAATCATTGTTGCACAAGTCTCCAGTTTTAGAACCTATCTTTGGGAGTTGTGATATTTAATTATTAGTTTTACACTACGTAACATTTGGCGCCGTCTGTGGGAAGACACAGCAATGACGGACTGTCATTCATCGAATGTCGCAAGGAACAGAACCTTTAGAATTCAGGTAGAAGACACTGTGGATGAGGAGAGGCCGCTCGTGGACGAGATCATGGCCATGCTGCCGTCCATCTGGAGGGTAGGACTGTGACTCCAGTCATTCAAGAGAATCTTGACCGTCCAGTGACAGCTGTCACTTGGAGAATGTGTTGAATGACTTCCAGGCAAGAATGGCCGCTGTCATGGAGGAGCAGATCAAGAACAATATGTTGTTCTTTCAGCTGAGTCCAGGAGGAGAGACGGCTGCACCACTCAAAGGAAGATCCCAAGAGAGTCGTCCAGGCCTAGTCGGCCACCTCGGCCAGAGTTGACTAGGCCGCCTTCCAAAGGAAAGCAGCCAGCTGTTAGTGATTCTAGGAGGAAGATGGACTGGAAGCTGGTAGTCCGTCCAGCAGATAATATCCCTCCTACTGGTCACATGATGGAGACTGATGCTAGGGAGTATTTGGAGGCTAAGAGGGCGGCAGCTCAGCAGCGTTCAGCCTCTGGTTCCACACCGTATATGAAGGATCCGTCCTTAAGACTCCCGTCCAGAACAGTGGCACGAAGCCGTGGACCATCAGCTTTTCAGCCAAGGCAGGAAAAGACAGTTTTGCAGCCAATGGTGTACAGGCGTCAAGCCTTAGCTAACACCTCATCTAATCCGGTACTAAAGGAGTACCGTCAGGAGCACATACCCATTGAGGGTCAGGTTGCGGCACTCCAGATCAATTGGCCAACTCCTTTCTCGGTCAGGATTATGAGTCCCCTCCTTTCCCAATGGTTAAGCTCCCGACCATTGAACCTTTCGACGGAACTACTGATCCAGACGATCACCTATCAGCTTACAAGCATCAGATGTATGTCCAAGGGGTGACGATGCTACTTGGTGTAAGAATTTCCCAGCTACTTTGAAGGGGGTAGCGCAAAAATGGTTTAACAACTTGCCGCCTAACTCAGTGAACAATTTTACTGAACTTAGCATTCTATTCACCAGTCACTTTGTGGCTAATCGTCAGGAACAAAAACAAGCATGCATTGGGTAAAGTCATCCAAGGTCCTAAGGAGGCATTGAGAGGTTATGTGAAGAGATTCAATCTAGAAGCATTGCAGATCCAAGATCTGAATGCAGGGTGGCGTTTGACGCCTTATCAGAGGTTTAAGACCAGGAAGTTTTAAGTTTGATTTGGTAAGAAGAAAATCACTACTTTGACGGAAGCTTTGAAGGAGGCTGAAGCTTCATTCATGCCACAGAGGTTTGTGCTGAGGCAAAGCAGCCAGAAGTGAAGAAAGTTGAGGAAGCTGTTCAGCCAAAGAAGAATCCGCCCAAGAAGGCTGAGACTTGGGCAATGACTTCTATGACCACCTCGTCCAAAAGAAGTAGGCGGTCCGAGCCAGCGGCCTCAGTAGAACCAATAGAGTTCAACAAAGATCAATATTCCATTTTGATGGAAATAAAGGATCAGCATGAGCTAAAGGCGCCGGCCGAAATGAAGACGCCTTACCGTAACAGGATAAAAGCAAGTATTGTCACTTCCACAAAGATTGTGGGCATGAAACCAATGAATGCAAGCACTTGAAGAGAGCACTAGAAGAGTTGGCTCGAAAAGGAAGATGAACAATTACCTGCCTTCGTCAGGAAGGAATTCCAGAAAAGAGATAACCGTCAAGGAAGGAAGATGGACGGAGATAGCACAGATGATGATGTGGTAATGGTCATCTCAGGAGGATTTGCGGCAGGAGGTCCAACAAATCGCGGCCACAAAAACTATTTAAGGGAGCTCAGTCAGGTTATGCTCACTAACCAGGCCGAGTCTGATCCTTTCCCAAAAATAGTGGTCAGCGAGCTGGACCGAGGGAAGATAAGGATGCCGCACGATGATCCACTAGTTGTGGAAATGAAGATTGCCAACCTTAGGGTTAGGCGAATTCTGATTGATACTGGAAGCTCCACTGATATAATCAGTGCTGATTGTTTGTCTCGCTTGAAGTTTGATAAAAATGATTTGATGCCGGTAAATCATCCTATAACCGTTTTGGCGGAGGGTCATCCATCCCATGGGGACTGTCACATGCCCGTCAGGGTAGGGGAAAAAGATGCTGCCAGGACGCTTTTTGTGAAATTTTTGGTAGTACGAGACTTGACGCTTATAATGTCATTCTCGGACGACCTACCTTAAATCACATCAAGGCTGTCATTGTGACCCACCTAATGTTAATGAAGTTTGAGTGTGAGGGGAAAGATTGGATCTCTCTATGGAGATCAGCAAGCTGCTAGAGAATGCTACCTCACCACTCTTAAACCATCATCATGGAAAGAGAGGCAGAGCGTCCAAAGGAAAGGAGGATGATCCGGCCGAGAAAGTGAAAGGCCAAATTGTTGAGTTAAGCAAGAAGTTGAGAAAGTTCAAGAGCTACCTCTCCTGAGGGCAAGCCGTCCATGCTCTTGCCCAGCAAGAAGAGAAAGTGTTTGGCAATCAAGAAAAAGCATTCTGAGGAGTCATGGCTATAATGAGTCTGGGACTAGAACGTCCAGAGCCGGTAGAAAGTCCGGTAGAAATTTGCTTAAATCAGACGTCCAGAAAGACATTGAAAATAGGATCAGTGTTGGTTCAGAAATCAAGGACGCCTTAGTTGCGTTGTGCGAGAATTTGAAGATGTGTTTGCCTATGCTGTAGAGGAGATGCCTGGGATAGATCCTGAGGTGGCCGTCCATAAGCTCAACATTGAGCCAGGGCAAAAGCCTATTCGGCAGAAAAAGAGGCACTTAGGGCCGGCCAGAAATAAGGCCGTTGATGAAGAAGTTCAGAAGTTGCTCAAGTCTAAGTTCATCCGGGAAACATATTACCCAGATTGGGTAGCAAATGTTGTGATGGTTCCAAAGCCGAATGGCACCTGGAGAATGTGCGTCGATTATATGGACCTGAACAAGACTTGTCCTAAGGACAGCTTTCCGTTGCCAAAAATCGATCGTCTGGTGGATTCAACAGCCGGCCATGCATTGTTGAGTTTCATGGACGCCTACTCCGGCTTCCACCAGATTCCCATGTGGCCGGATGACCAAGATAAAACTTCCTTCATCACTGAGAAAGGGTTATATGGATGGCTCAGAATGCCCTTCGGCCTTAGAAATGCACCAGCTACATTTCAAAGGCTTATCAACACGGTGTTTCAGTCGCAGCTTGGGAAAAACATGGAAGCCTATATCGATGACATGATCGTCAAGAGTAAGGAAGAGAAAGATCATCTGGACGATCTGAGGGAAACCTTCCTCACTTTGAGGAAATTTAAGTTGAAGCTCAATCCGCAGAAATGTGTGTTCGGCGTAGTTGCTGGGAAATTTCTAGGATTTTTGGTTGATCAGAGAGGGATTGAGGCAAATCCTGATGAAATTCAAGCCATTATGAATATGTCCTTGCCGTCCAAAGTCAAAGAAGTTCAGCGATTCACGGGCTGTTTGGCTGCTCTTGGACGGTTTCTCTCGAAATCAGGGGACAAATGTCACCATTTCTTTGCCACCATTAAAAAGAATGCCAAGTTTGAATGGACGAAAGAGGCTGAAGAGGCGCTTCAGCAAGTTAAAGAGCATCTTCGGCAATTGCCCAGATTGATCAGTCCGTCCCGAAGGGAGAAATTGTTCGTTTACCTGGCCGTGTCTCCTTTTGCGGTAAGTGCTGTTCTTTTAGCTGAGAGAGACTCAGTGCAAATACCAGTCTATTTTGTGATCCATGTGCTGAAGGATGCGGAGATCAGGTATTTGTCCATCGAAAAGTTCGGCCTAGCTTTGTTGATGGCCAGCCAAAAGTTAAGGCCTTACTTCCTAGCCCAGAGCATTCTTGTTTATACTGATCAGCCGTTAAGGCAAGTGTTGCATAGGATGGATGCATCTGGCCGAATGTTGAAATGGGCCGTTGAGCTTAACATGTTTGACTTGACATTTGAGCCTAGAAAAGCAATCAAAGGGCAGGCTTTAGCTGACTTCGTTGTAGAGCTTACCCGGCCTACTGTAGAAACCGTCCAAGACCCAGCAGAGGGAAGGCGTCATTGGACCCTGATGGTGGATGGATCCTCAACGGCAAATGGATGTGGGGCAGGGATCATCTTTCACTCCCCAGAAGGAGACAAGTTTGAGTATGCAATGAAGTTCAAGTTCCAGGCGTCCAACATTGAAGCAGAGTATGAAGCTCTCTTAGCCGGCATAAAAATGTGCAAAGCGGCTGGAGCCTTGGAAATTGAAGCTAAAACTGACTCCCTGCTGGTCGTCAGTCAGGTAAATGGTGATTTTGAATGCAAGGAAGCGTCCATGAGCAAATATATGAATTTAGTCAAAGAAGAGATCAAGTCTTTAAAGAGGTTCGTCCTGGATCAAGTGCCCAGATCTGAGAATCATCAGGCGGATGCCCTTTCTAACCTGGCCAGCTCGGCTGAAGGAGACGTTCCTAGAACGGTCTTTTGGGAGGTTAAAGCGGCCAAGAGCATTGAGGCCGGGGAAGTCCTGTTTCTCAGCCGAGAAGATGAGTGGATGAACCCAATCATTGAGTTTAAGAAGTCTGGCCGTTTGCCTCTTGATCCCATTGAAGCCAAGTATGTGAAGGCAAGGGACAAGTGGTTTGAATTGTGGAACGAGACTCTATACAAGAAATCCTACAATCGACCTCTTCTCAAATGCATCAGCCGAAAGGAGGGTTTGGACGTTTTAAAGGAGTTGCATGAGGGAGCTTGTGCTTCCCACATTGGAGGAAGAGCTTTGGCAGAAAAGGCTCTCAGGACGGGTTACTTTTGGCCGTCCTTGAAAGAAGACGCCCTGCTATACGCCAAGAAATGTGATAGTTGCCAAAAGCATGGTAATATCTATCAAAAGCCGTCCAATTACTTGACTCCAATTCTCTTTCCTCTTCCCTTTGCTAAATGGGGGATGGACATTCTTGGGCCTTTTCCTATAGCTGCCGGCCAGATGAAATTTGTAATAGTAGCTGTGGACTACTTTACAAAATGGGTTGAAGCTGAAGCATTAAGAGGCATCACCACTAATGACGTCAAAGGGTTCATCTGGAAGAACTTGATTACAAGGTTTGGAATGCCCCAGTTGATCGTCTTTGATAACGGGCCACAATTTGAAACACCGAAGCTCCGTCAATGGTTGGCTGACCAAGGAATCAAGGCTCACTTTGCCGCAGTAGCTCATCCACAGGCTAATGGGCAAGTTGAGGCTTTTAACAAGATTCTTTCGGTCGGGATTAAAAAGAAGTTGGACAATGCCAAGGGGCTTTGGGTAGAAGAATTGCAGCTGGTCTTATGGTCAATAAGGACAACGGCCAAGAATTCCACAGGAGAGACTCCTTTCATGATGGTCTATGGCTCTGAGGCTGTCCTTCCTATTGAAGTTGAGGAACCCACCTTAAGAGTAATGATGTACTCAAAAGATGCTAACTGGGCATCTCTTAGGACGGTTTTGGACTTGGTTCCCGAAGTCAGGGGCAACACTTTGCTGAGAATGCAACTATACAAGTTGAGAATGGCAAGGGACTTCAACAAGAGAGTTGCAAGGCGTCCGTTAAAACTGGGAGACCTCGTCTTGAGGAAAATGGAAGCGGTCGGCCGAGCCAAAGAGTTAGGCAAGCTTACCCCTAACTGGGAAGGACCCTACAAAATAATCGAAGTAGTTCATAATGGCACCTTTCGTCTAGAAGGCTTGGACGGACGTCCCATTCCTAGGACGTGGAATTCTGACACTTTGAAAAAATACTTTGTTTAGGATACCCTACAAAGTTGTAATCTTTTACTAATGCATTACAATGAAAAAGTGGAATGTATACATGTACCTTGACTATTCGTCAAGGAAACTTCATATAATACAGCTCTACTTCTCTATGACTTTGTTTGATTTGTTTGCTTAAGTTATATATTATCGTTCAAAGCTAACTAATTTAACAGAGCAAAAAGAACAATGCACCTTTCATTAGGAGGATGGCCGGACATGTTATCGTCCAAAAATGGATAGATATATAATCTTGGCCGGTTGTTTACTTAAAGAGTTAAACATCTCCTAAACAAGGTCGGCTGGAATTAGGACGCCTCAGTACAGGTATCTTCCTTTCCGTCCAGAAGCCAAAAACTTAGGGATAACAACCTTAGTAAAGGAACAAGTTATCTCATGATTTAACAAAGATGGACGAGTTACAATCACCCTTAGAAAAACGTCCAAGTTATTTAAAAAATTATAGTCTTTACTCCTTCTTGAACAGAGGAAGGACATAAGTATTCCTCATCCAAGAAGGGGGCATATAGGGGCATAATTTATAAATAACTAAGTCTTTGTCCGATGACGAATGATTGTCCAGGTTCCGGCCGAACAAGTCATTTACTTAGCAGGTTTTTAAAATTTAAAATAAGTTTATGTGATGATGAACGTCCATGAAAGAGCTAATGGGTCAGATCAAAACTTGTTGACGGGTCAGATCAAAACTTGTTGACGAGTTACTTTTATACTTGGACATTAATGAAGGTCTTAATGCAATCGGCCAAAAGAGCTGATTAGATCGTCAGAAGGATATTATGACGAGTTGCTTTTGTACTTGGTACAAATATGGGATTATAATGTAAGACGTCTTAAATAGTAAAGCATAGCACAATAGAGATTGAAAAAGATAGCTTTTCATATATGAAAGAGATGATTACAATCTAATCTAAAAGCAAGGTACAAAAAAGAAAAGGTACAAGTGGCTCACGGCCAAGATACAACAAAAAATTAAGCGGCAGGAGGATCATTGTCATCTTCGTCCTGAGCCTCCATATCTTCTTCTCCTTCTTCGTCCTCAGAGGATTCTTCGAAGACGGGAAGTTCTGCCCCTGATATGGTGGCTTTGTGCAAGCTTTCTTGGAACTCCAGCCGACGAGCATATCTTGGAATATCCTCTTCTTCAGCCATCATGCCAAAGGCCTGCACAGCCCATTCTATTGAGGTATCTATGACGTTGTTCATAGCCTCCTTGGCCGCTTCAACCGTGGTCGCGACCTCAGCTCGGAGACTTTGATTTTTAACCTTCAAGACGAGGTTTTCTTTGTAAAACTCGGCAGCCATGGTCATGACTGAGTTTCTCTCGTCCATAAGGTAGCGTTCCAGAGACGCTCTCTCGTCCAACATTTCAGTCAGCCGAAGTAGATAACTCTTGTTTTGGAACTCGATATCGGATGACCGCATCTCCCAGGCCAGCTTAGATTGCTGATGCAGCACTTCCTACTCGGCCATTTTGAACTGAGTTAGGTCCGCAGCCGCGGTCACATCTTGGACGAGCCTTTTATTCTCTTTTTTGAGCTCCTTCGCCCAATCTTCAGTTATTATGCTGCGAGCAAAGAGCTGAAAATAGGAGGACAAAAGAGTCAGGACGAATGCAACTTGGAGAATATGTATCTAAGTAAAGAAAATAAACGTCTAAAGAAGGAAAGATGTACCTCGGCAGCAAGTTGAGACATGTAGCCTACATGCCCAGATGATGCTCCCCTCAACCCCTTAATGTAGGGTTCAGGAAAGCACTTGAAAAGCTCCAACTTGAGCTTCTCGCGGTCGGACGATGACATCTTTCCAAAAAGCCGGAGAAGATTCATCGTAAGAAAGAATAGGAGAGCCGTCAACAGCTGGACCTTCCCTTTTATCTGAAAGATTAGACTCGTCAGTACATCTGATGGGAATAACCACGGCCTGTTTATTGGACGGACTCATCGGACGCCCGCCAACCCGTAGTGTTCTAACTACGTTTCAATAATAAGACTCCCCAGAAGAACGGGATGCCATCCTATAAGCAGTAGGCATCTGGCCTACCAGCTTGGCCACTAGTCCAGAGAAAGCGGACCCGTCTTCAGCCGCGTCCGGCTGAGAAGATTGTCCTGCATCGTCCAGAACAACAACCTCGTCAGGTTGTGAAGTGGCAGGCTGCTCGGCAGGGCCGGCGTAGGTCACCAGGGCCAGAGAGCCAATCTCGCCGGTTCTTCCTTGGCCTCTTCTTTGGCCGGTAAATCGACACGACCTTAGGGACCGCCGTTCGTTTTCTTCTTCTTTGCAGTGAAACCCTTTGCCTTCTTAGAAGGAGGAGCTTCACTAGTTCCAGCCGGCCGCTTCTTCGCTGCCGCCTTCTCAGCTAAGGCTTTGGAGGTTGGGGCATTCTTCTGAAAGATTGAATATATGTAATAAATTAGAGGCCCTTCAAAGAGGGAAATCGTCCGGATGAATCCGGACGTCCTGCTCATCCTGGAGGCAGACCGTCCAGCCATCATCTGGACGAGTGGCTCGTTAAAGAGGCAGCCCGTCCAGCCATCATCCGGACGAGTTGCTCTTCAAAGAGGCAGCTCGTCCAGCCACCACGCTGATTCGTGTTGCTCCTCGAAGAGGCAGCCCGTCAAGAAATCAACCTGGACGAGTTGCTTCTCGAATAGACAGCTCGTCCAGCCCTCATCTGGACGTGTTGCTCCTCGAAGAGGCAGCCCGTCAAGAAATCAACCTGGACGAGTTGCTTCTCGAATAGACAGCTCGTCCAGCCTTCATCTAGACGTACTGCTCCTCGAAGAGGCAGCCCGTCAAGAAACCAACCTGGACGAGTTGCTTCTTGAATAGACATCTCGTCCAGCCTTCATCTGGACGGACTGCCCTTCAAAAGAAGCAGCTCGTCCAGCTATTGCTTGGAGGCTTTGCTTAAAAAAAAAAAAAAAAAAAAAAAAAGGAGAAGTAATCTTACCAGGGTGTCGGCCCTCTTTTCGGCACCAGATTTACTGTATTCCTTCCAGAGAGTATCGGCAAATCTGGACGAGCTCATGTCTCATATCCAAGATTTTCTCAGTTTACTTCTGGCTGAATCTGCAAAAAGAAAATAAAAAAGCAGATGTTAGACAAATCATAATCAGGCCGGGAATTTTACTTGGAGAATTTTTAGTAGTTATACCTCTGTCCTCGTCTTGCCGCAAACCGGCAGCGACTAAGAAGTTATATGATAGAACATCTCTTTAAAGGGGATCCAATTGGACGGACCCTTGGAGACATCTTCCATGGAAACTCCGAAATCCGGAAGTACTCCACCATCTCTCGCAGAGTTATCTCTAGCTCCAGATACGAACCATCCGTCCAGTGTTAGTGTTGGATCGGCTAAAATACCGAAGCCGATTAGCAACCGCTTTACTGGGCGCTTGGACGAAGAGGAACTCACCCTTCCAAGAATGCATTTTGGATGTCTTATCCCAAGACGTCAAGAATCCTTGACGGTTGCATACACTCAGCCAGCTTCTTTCAACGGTTCTAGGAACCTTGGCAACGTAATGAATGTGGGTGAGGGCGGCTAGAGAAGGGTCCTTTCCTTTTAAATTACAAACGGCCAGAAAAATAAGGATGTTTTGCCAGGAGTTTGGGGCAAGTTGATTATGTCCTATGCCATAGTAATGAAGAAGCTGGCTGATGAAAGGGTGAAGAGGAAGCGCGGTCGGCATCTAATGCCAGGCGATAAACGGCAAAATGGCCTGGGGGCACTAAATATGGTATCCTCTCGGCCAGGAAGAACGAATTGGTAGCCCGGCATGGGCATAGCCACTGAAAAGGTCTAAGGTCCGAGCCTAATCGTCTCAGCCAAGTGTTATCGGCCAGGATAAATCTAGGGTCAGAAAGAGGACCTAGCCGCCGTCTTATTTCAGACGAAGTTGTCGACGGCTCCTCTAAATCGCTAGCAGGGTTGGAAGAGCTGGCCGTCTTTGGCTCATCCGAGACCGTCCTACGTATGGACGGGCTGGGATCTGGGGAGCCTCTGATTTCTTGTTCCTCCTGGACATGTTCAGGGGAAGGACTTGGGGTTGCTGGACGAGCACTTTGGACTTCGCGCTCTCCGTCAGCGGGAATCCGTCAGTAGATCCTCCATTTCGAGCTAGAGGCCGGCAGGTTAACTCCTCGTCTATACGATTGTTTGCTGACGCGCGCCAGATTACCCTGCACAGGTAAAGACTGGTCGTCTGACTTTGCCGGCCATGAGAAAAGAAAAAGAATGCATGTCCGGCAAGATGGGTCCAACTCTATAAGATGCCGAAGAAGATAGGCCCTCTGTTCTAGGGCTAGTACCGACCCTTGAGCGGCCGGGTTTGTTCGATGAAGAAGACGAGCACATTTTCTTAAAATATGTGTGAAAGCAAGAAAGAGAGTTGAGAATATACCTGTAGAGGAAAGCTCGGACGAATGTCAAAGACGACTTGAGGCCTCGGACGAGCAAAGTGGCAATTGCAAGAGCTTGGACAGGAGTAGTTTCTCTCTCTAAAAGCTCAGTAAAAATTGCAGAGTCTCTCTCTCTAGAAAATTTCTCAGCAATGTTAAAATGATTCCAGGAGCGACTAAGTCACATATTTATAGAGGGGTGAAAATGACCCCCCCCCCATCCGGTAAAAAGTAACCGTTGTTCATAGGGGTTGACCTGTGGAGACCGGCAAAGTGGCGCCTCTTTTTTGAAAAAGAGAAGGGCAGTTCCAGGTCGGTTAAAAGAGGAAGATTAACCGTCTTGGCTCCTAGAAGATAATAACTCCTCTTTAAGGGTAAATGTTGTAGCCTAAAAATCAACGGCTATCAAGCTGACACGTGGCCTCATCAGCCCTACATGTGGCATGCGCTCATGAAGGCAAAGTACAAAGGGCCAACAGTTTGCAGGGCTAAAAGTACGTTTCCCTGAAGGAAGAGTACTAAAAGTCCCTTTAATGGCCCAACAGTTGTACTTAGGCCCAGCAAAAGTAGTCTGCACCTTTGTATGAAAGTGAGGTGTACTGACCAATCAATCACTGCCACGTGTCATCATTTTATTGATTAGCCAATCAGATGCTCCCAAATTAGGGTGACATCAAGGTACAGCAGTCATTTCAAACAGTATAAATAGTTCTTGATTTCAGGGAGAAAGGTACGTTTTTCAGAGCATAGTACTGTTATTCTGCCATAATTTCTCCTCTCTCTCTCTACTTTCTCTCTCTAAAAGTTCCTTCACATCCCTGATATCTGACTTAAGCATCGGAGGGGGAAATACCACCCAAACCTCCAGGGTGGGCCCCTTTTTCGCAGGTTGCTGATCAGGAGTTAGCATCGGGATTCGAGCCAATCATTGTTGCACAAGTCTCCAGTTTTAGAACCTATCTTTGGGAGTTGTGATATTTAATTACTAGTTTTACGCTACGTAACACTAACCAAGATTGTTTTGCTTGGTCCCATGAAGATATGACAGGAATCAGTCCTGACGTCATTACCCATAAGCTCAACGTCGACCCCGCTCACAAGCCTGTAAAGCAGAAAAGACGCAAGTTCGCTCCTGAAAGGAACCAAGTCATCAATGATGAGGTCCAGAAACTGATCGATACCGAAAAGATCCGCGAGGTAAAGTACCCAGATTGGCTAGCCAACGTCGTGGTGGTCAGCAAAAAGAACGGGAAGTGGAGAGTCTGCATCGACTTCACAGATTTAAACAAAGCATGTCCCAAGGATCCGTTCCCCCTCCCTCATATAGATGCAATGGTCGACGCGACGGCAAGTTACGAGCTTTTAACGTTCATGGACGCGTATTCCGGGTACAACCAAATATTAATGCATCCAGACGACCAAGAAAAGACCGCGTTTGTTACTGATAAAGGTATATGTTGTTACAAGGTTATGCCTTTTGGTTTGAAAAATGCAGGTGCCACATATCAGCGACTGGTTAATCAAATGTTTAAAGATCAACTAAGTGACACTATGGAAGTGTACATCGACGATATGCTCTGTTGAACCCTAGTTTTGATGATGACAAAGAAACAAAGATGCAAACTAAGTAGTGAACTAATGAGTTATTTAAGTGTATGATTTTTAAGGTATCAATGAAAGGAACTAGGAGAATACGAAGTCAAGGAAGAAGTCAAGAGAGGATTTCAAAGGCTAAGTAAAGAAGTTTCTAAAGTTGATACTGGAGCAAGCATTGGATCAGAAGAAATAAAAGCAGGCGTTTTATTTTCTAGTTCCATGTAAAGGAACAAAGTAAGGATGGTAAGGAACATTGGCAGTCTATTTGAGAATGAGATTTGTTCCTTTCTAAGGAACAAACTAATGGCACTAAACGAATCTTTAAAGGAACTTGATAAAAAGGAACTAGACTTAGGCGTGCATAACGGTACAATTATGAATTGAGTAAGTCATGCCTAAATAATAGGAAACAGTTTTATCTAAATGAAAATCATTTTAAATAGAAAATCTTTTAAGAAAAGATTTTGTTTTCGAAAAGATAAGAAAATATTATCCGGTTTTTAAGAAGTTTTATTTAAAAGATAATATTTTCTTAAAGATTAAAATTCAGTTTTATAATATAAATCTGTTTTAAATTAACTGATTTTCGGATAAAGCTCAAAGAAACTCCTAATCTTAGGAGAGTGGCTAAAAATATCCACGTTCAAAGAGATCATGGGATCATGGGACATGATAGGAACGTGTTCCTTAGGGAAGGAACATCATGGGTAATGGATTAACATGAACTCAATTTTAATCCCACGTTCTTATGATTGTCACTATAAATATTGAAGTCTAAATAAGTTCCAAAGTGTGTCTGACTAAGTAATTAAGTGAGTTTAACTAATTAAGTGTCAGTGCCTTCATTCTCTCATAATAGCCATTTGTTCTTTGCTTTCTTACTCTAATTCCACTAAGCTTATTTCGATCAATTGTATTTTGGTTTTTGGGTAAGGGAACTTTGAGTGAAGTTCTGTAAGAGAGAAGGCTTTGAGAAGCTTGTATGAGTGAAAAACTTCGAGTGAAGTTGAGAGGAACTCTGTTAAGGGAACAGTGGCTCAGGAACTTGAGTTTAGGAACTCAAGTGTGGCTCGAGTTAGAATTAGGTTGTAAAAAAGTTGTTTGGCCTAATTAGTGAAAGAGTTGAGTTTAAAATCCCTAGTGGTCGAGGTTGTTTCTTCTTGTTGGGCCCAAGAAGTTTTTCCTCGTAAAAATCCCTTGTGTTCCTCTAGCTTGTTTATTCGTTTAATTTTAATTTCCGCAAAAAGTTACGTTTATTTCTACACCTACAATTCACCCCCCTCTTGTAGTGTTCCTAGGGAAATAACAATTGGTATCAGAGCTAGAACTCACGAAAGATAGGAAACCCTATTGAGAAAAAGATCCAAGGAACAATGAATACCACCGAGAAACTTGAAGAAGGTTATTCCACTCAAAGGCCTCCTATGTTCAATGGGAAGTACTACAACTATTGGAAGAACCGCATGGAGATATTCATCAAAGCTGAAAACTATCAGGTATGGAGAGTCATTGAAGTTGGTGATTTCGAAGTCACAACTACAAATGACAAAAATGAGGTAACTCTAAAACCCCTCTCTGATTATGACAAATCTGATTTTGAAAAAATGGAAGTAAATGCCATGGCTATTAAACTGTTGCATTGTGGACTTGGACCCCATGAACATAATAGGATCATGGGATGCAAATCCGCAAAGCAAATATGGGATTTACTAGAAGTAACCCATGAAGGAACTAATGAAGTTAAAAGATCAAAAATTGATTTACTTATGAATCAATATGAACTATTCTGCATGAAATCTAAGGAAAGCATCGAGACATGTTTACTCGTTTTACTAACATTATTAATGAGTTGGCTTCTCTTGGAAAGTTTATTTCATCTGAGGAACAGGTTCGAAAGGTTCTTAGGAGTCTTCCTAAGGACAGATGGATGGCTAAAGTCACTGCTCTTCAAGAAACAAAAGACTTCACTAAGTTCAACTTAGAACAGCTGGCAGGGTCACTTATGACTCATGAGCTTCACCTTGATACTGAATATGGTGAAAGCTCCAAATCAAAATCAATTGCTCTCAAAGCAGATGATGAAGATGATTCGGACTCAGAAGAAGAAGAAGCAGCCCTCATGGTTCGAAAATTTCGAAAGATGTACAGGAACATGAAGAATGGAAACTTCAAAGGTAAAACTAAGAAATTTTCTAACAAAGCTGCTTGTCATAAATGTGGTAGTACAGATCACTTCATCAAGGAATGTCCTCTTTGGGAAAATGACAAAACCAAAGAAAGGAACAAGGAACGCTTTGCTGAAAGGAACAAAGAATCAAAGCACCTTTCTCTAAGGCAAAGTGCGCAAAGCTATGATAGCTGCTTGGGGAGATTCAGAGACGGAAGAAGAAGAGGAACAACAAACTGAAGAAACAGCAAACCTTTGCCTCATGGCAAACATGACGAAAAAGAAGATGAAGAAAAAGTTGAGGTAAGTCAACATGGTCTTGAGTCAGACTTAGATGTAAAACTAGGCCTGAAATATATGATCTTCTTTATGATGCAATTCTTGAATGTAGAGATGAACGTGAAAAACGTAAACAAACGGAACAAGCCTTAAAGTTGCAAGGAACACATAGAATGGCTTAAGAAAATGAGAACGATGTTGAAACAAGATTCTTTGATTTATTTGATAAAAACTTAAAAATCAAAGAATGTATGAAAGTTTGAAAAATGAAAATTATCTAATTAATTTAGAGATTTCACACTTGAAGGAGTTTGTCCCTGTTCTGAGTTCCTTTGATATAAGATCAACCCTTTGAAAGGATACAGATCTGAGATTGAAAATTTAAAAAAGAAAAAATTTTTAAAGGAACAGATCTGTAATCTTAAAAAGGAACTGGTTGTCGCAAGGAACAGAGGCAAAATCATGTAGTTCCTAAGTGGATTGAGAAACCACAGACCAAAGAAAGGAAGGTCTTGGTTTTGAAAACTACAAGAAAAGGAACAAGACAAAGAAATATGTTGATCTACCTAGTGAAAATTTTGTATGTATTGTGGAAGGTAGGTCATTACATAAATCAATGTCAACTAAAATCTGAAATGATTGGAAAAATGTGACAATAAGTAAAAAAATGGGTTGTCAAAACAAATCCTAGTCAAGAACAGGAACCCACGAAAGAGGGGTTCCTACAACTAACAACTAGTTGATTTTTGCAGGTTGGAGTGAGGGGGAACAACACATGGTATCTCGATAGTGGTTGTTCCAAGCACATGACAGGAGACAAAACTAAGTTTCTCTCACTCACAACCTATGAAGGTGGAGTGTAACATTTGGTGAAATAAGAAAGGTAACATAGTTGCCATGGGTAAGGTGGTAAGTCACCACTACACTCCATTGAAAATGTATTTTTAGTTGAAGGTCTAAAACATAATCTATTAGTATTTCTCAATTCTGTGACAAGGAAATACTGTAAAATTTGATAAAGAAAAATGCTTGATCATCAACATTAAAACTAAGAAGGTTATCTTGGAAGGAACAAGGAAAGGGAACACATACATTGTGGATCTTGACCTTGTTCCTCAAATCAATTTAACTTGTCTTAGTGTTATTGAAGATGATTCACTTCTTTGGCACAAGCGTCTAGGACATGCTAGCTTTTCATTACTTGAGAAACTTAGATCAAAAGATCTTGTTTTAGGATTACCATCCATAAAATTTCATATTGATCAAGTTTGTGATGCATGTGCACGAGGTAAGCAAGTAAGATCCTCTTTCAAATCTAAAACGATTGTAAGTACCACTAAACCATTAGAATTAATTCATATGGACTTATGTGGACCATGAGAATTCAAAGAGAAGTGGAAAGAGGTATGTATTGTATTGTAGATGACTACTCTAGGTATACTTGGGTTATTTTTCTCACTAGTAAAGATGAAACTTATGATGAGTTCCTTGTCTTTGCTAAAAGAGTTCAACACTTAAGTGGTCATAAAATAATGCACATTAGATCAGATCATGGCAAAGAATTCGAGAATTATAAATTTGATGACTTAAGCAGAGATAATGGCCTAGATCATAATTTTTCTGCCCCTAGAACACCACAACAAAATGGTGTTGTAGAAAGGAAAAATAGAACTTTGGAGGAAATGTCTAGAACCATGTTAATTGCTAGTGAACTTCCAAGGAACTTTTGGGCTGAAGCTGTTAATACTGCTTGTCACATAATTAATCGTGCCATGATGAGACCTATCATTAAAAGAACTCCTTATGAACTATATTTTGGAAAGAAACCCAACATCACTTATTTTAGAACATTTGGTGCAAAGTGTTATGTGCATAATAATGGAAAAGATAATCTTGGAAAATTTGATGCAAGGAGTGATGAAGCAATATTTTTAGGATACTCTCACATAGTAAAGCTTATAGAGTATATAACAAGAGAACTATGTGTGTTGAAGAAAGCATTCACGTAATCTTTGATGAATCTGACAATACAATCCAAGCATACAGGTTGATGACTATGAGATTGGGTTGTAAACCAATGAGAAAAATGCAGATTCAAAAGAAGAAGAAGTGAAAGAGGAAAGGAACAGAAATTGAAATATACATCAATGATGTTCCTGTTCCTCAAGGAGGAGAAGATGTTCTGTTCCTCAAATGAAGGAACTGAGTCCATCGAGGCTAACAGAGGAACAACTGATCAGAGTTCCTCATCTACTCAAGGAACTCATGAGGAACAACATGTTCCTATAAGAGAGTTTCAACCAAAACCTTGGAGACAACAAAAGTCACATCCATGGAACTCATAATCAGCGACATATCCAAAGGTACGCAAACTAGATCTCAGTTAAGGAACTTTTGTGCATTTCATGCGTTCCTATCAATGATGGAACCAAGAAATCATGAAGAAGCCTTAACTGACTCTGATTGGATTACTGCATGCAAGCTGAATTAAATGAGTTTGAAAGAAACAAGGTATGGCATCTAGTTCCCTCATCTAAACAACAAAAAGTAATTGGCTTAAAATGGGTGTTTAGAAACAAACTAGATGAATATGGAACCATTGTAAGAACAAAGCTAGACTTGTAGTAAAAGGTTATAATCAACAAGAAGGAATAGATTATGAAGAAACCTTTGCTCCTGTAGCTAGATTAGAAGCCATTAGAATTTTAATTGCATTTGCTGCTTACATGGGTTTAAATTATATCAAATGGATGTTAAGTGTGCATTTTTAAATGGCTATCTAAAGAAGATGTATATGTTGAACAACCCCTCGGCTTTGAAAAATAATCTCCCAAATCATGTCTACAAGCTTGATAAAGCTCTTTATGGGTTAAAACAAGCACCTAGATCATGGTATGAGAGATTATCAAGTTCCTTTTAGAAAACAATTTTAAAAGAGGAAAGGTTGATAAAACCTTGTTCCTAAAATCTAAAGGAACTGACATTTTCTTGTTCAAATATATGTTGATGACATCATATTCGGAGCTACAATGAAACATTGTGCAAAGAATTCTCAATCTCATGAGTAATGAATTTGAAACGAGTATGATGGGTGAGTTAAATTTCTTTCTTGGTTACAAATCAAACAAACTGAAAAGGGAATAATTGTTCACCAACAAAAATACATAAAGGAACTATTAAAGAAATATGGCCTCGATAAATCACACTCCTATGGGAACTTCAACTAGATTAGATGAAGACTCCATAGGAACAAGTGTTGATCAAACAAAATATAGAGGAATGATTGGTTCACTTTTGTATCTAACTGCTAGTCGTCCAGACATAGCTTTCAGTGTTGGTTTGTGTGCTAGATTTCAAGCAAATCCAAAGGAGTCTCACCTAACTGCTGTGAAGAGAATTCTTAGATATCTTAAAGGAACAGATGATCTTGGACTCTACTATCCAAGAAGTGATACATTCGAGCAAAAGGATATGCAGATGCAGATTATGCTGGAGATCTTGTAAATAGGAAAAGCACCTCAGGTATGGCACAATTCCTTAGTCATAGTTTAGTTTCTTGGAGTACCAAGAAACAAAACACAGTTGCTTTATCCACTGCTGAAGCAGAATATGTAGCAGCTGCTGCATGTTGCTCTCAAATGCTTTGGATAAAACAACAACTTAGTGACTATGGAATAAACTTTAATTGTGTTCCTATTTATTGTGATAATACAAGTGCTATCGATTTCCAAAGATCCAGTGCATCATTCTAGAGTTAAAGCATATACATATCAGACATCACTTTTTAAGAGAAAATGTTGAAAAAGGTTTGATTAAACTTGATTTTGTCAAACAGAATCAGATTGCTGATATACTAACTAAGCCTTTGCAAAGAGATAGATATGAAAAATTAAGGCTTGAGTTAGGGTTAATAAAAATTAAGTGATTGTTCCTATTCATTCCCCCATGTTGAATCAATTTGAGTGACTTTGTGTGCTAAAAATAATTGTGTTTAATTGCCTAAGACCATTGCAAATTGGAATGTTAAAACATAAACATGAATTCAAAGAAATTAAACAACTCACAAATGTCACATAATACTCCCCTTACTGTTCCTAAGGTAAGAAACATGCATGATATGAAGACATTGATATGTAGCATTAGTTGTTCCTATAGCACAAGTTCCTTAGCATTATTTTCTTTCAAAAATTAAAAACTCATAAAAATCCAAAAATCCAAAAATCCCAAAAAATAGGAATCAATTTAATTAAATCTTGATTCTATTTATCTTTTCGTTTTTTTCTTTTTCTTTTTATTGTTTATTTTTTCCCGCGTGTCAAAACACATTACATGCATCCCTTCCTTTTAATTCATCTCTCTAGAAACTGTGTTCCTCAAACTCTTCATCTTGCCATAACGAAACTCCACAACCTCTTCACAAACCATAAAACCCAACTCCACTTCACATCATGGCAAAAACCTCACGAAATTCTCCTTTTCCACCTCAAAAATCTCCAACCCTCTAAAATGGAAAACTCTCCTTCTCCACCAAAACCCTCGAAATGAACAAAATCAAGAAACACCCATAAGAGCAAAAATTAGAATCTCCAAGAAGGAGTATGCGACGAAGAAGTTAATAGGGAAGATGATGAAGAAGATCCCCGGAACAAACTCAGGGGGAAGAAGAAATCACTCCTGTTCCTTGCAAAGGAACTGGTGCTTCTTCTTCAAAGAAACGAGTTCAAAGAAGCGAATCACAGTATGTGCTAGGTTTTTGCGTAGATCTAGAATGGGCAAATAGTGTAAAATTTCATGAATTAACAGACATTCTAAAGGAACAGGGTATGGAATTTCTTTTTGAATTTGCGTTTAACAACGCTTCCTTTAGCAATGGATGAATTCTGTGCGAACTTTACCAATACTAATGGTCTTTGCACAACTGAAGTTAGGGGGAAGAAAATTAAGTTCAATCAAGAAACATTGGGAAGAGTTTGGGAAGTTCCTTGCCAAGGAACAGATTTGTATTTCAAAAGGAAAGAAACTGTTTCTTTCCCTAATTTTCCTCAGGATAAAATTGTTGAATTATTTGGAGGAACTGCTGGTCAGAACAAAATAAACCATAACCTACTCTCTCCTCTTCACAAAGTCCTATTCAACTTAGTATGGAGAGCACTCATTCCTCGCACTGAAAAGAGGAATGAAGTGGGTCTCTTAGACATGTGCTACATGTTCTGTTTAGACCACCACATACAAATAAACTTTCCTTCTCTCTTTATCCAACATCTTACCCACTGTATCGAGAATCACTGTGTTATTGGTTATGGAGCCTTGATTACATCTCTCCTTCATCATTTTGAAGTGAGACTTACTGGATGGCCCACTTTAGGAGTGAAGTAGGGAAACATCTTGAATGAGAAAACTCTAAATGGATTGGATCTTTCTGTCTAAGAGGGAATTCTCACTCAAGTGAGAATAGCTCCCAGTTCCTCTAGCAAGAGGAAACTGCCTAAGGTAGTTATTGAGGAACTGGCTGATGTTATTCTGGAGGAACTAATTCCTACACCGGGGGAACCTAAACCAAAAAGGCGCAAACACATTGCCAAAAAGCCTACCCCTCCTGTTTCTAAGAGAGTGAGGCAGAGCACTAGATTGAAAATAGCTCATTCTGCCTCTGTTCCTTCCAACAAGGACTCACCTTTAGGCTATGTTCAGTTCACCTGAAATTTTCTGATCTGAACTTATCTGATCTGATCTGATCTGATCTGAACTTATTTTTTCTGATCTGATCTGAACTTATTTTTTCTGATCTGATCTGATCTGATCTGATCTGATCTGATCTGATCTGATCTGAACTGATCTGATCTGATCTGAACTGATCTGATCTGATCTGAACTTATTTTTTCAACAAGATCTTATCTTTTATAAAATATATTATTACTATTATATTATTACTTTGTAAATCATTTTTATGCAATACATTATAAGATCTTCTTTATAGTGTTACTATTATTATCATTTTATTTCTATTACAACTTTTATACAACTTTTATTATTAATAATAATAATTATTATTATCATTATTATAAGAACAACAATAATAATTATAATCATAATTATTATTATTACTAAAAATAATTATATAACTCAAGTCATTATTTTATAAGAGCACTTATACAATGTTTCACACTTTCCCTTAAAAAAAAGTTTCACACTTGAGAAGTGGGCAAACTGAACTCTTTTTTTTCCATATAAAATAGAACAAGATATACAAACAACTATGACTTGAGCAAAAAATAAATAAATATCGTGCAACTTCAAATAGCTAGAGAGATTTGGAATTCGGTAAGAAGAGGTATACCGAATCTAAATTTATAATTTGTATGTCACACTTAGCTTATTTTGAAATGTAATCCGAAATTAGTAGTTTCGTTGTCATGAATTTGAGATATCATATTTTATATATTTCTTATTTTTGCGTCAATCTTAGGTTCTTAACATGTGGCTTTTAATTTTCTATTATTTAATAACAACAAAATAACTTAATATAATAATAGCAATGACATTTATAATGGTAACAACAAGATTAATAATAATTACCAATATTAATAATTAATAAGTACAACAACAACAACAACAACAACAACAATAATTCTTTTGAACAAATGTACTAGTAAATAATAATACCCCCTTTGTATTTTTTTATCTTTGTCACTTAGAATCTTGACACTATTCACAATTTGAGATAATCTTTTAGATTTTCTTAATATATAAGAAAAAATATAGTCATGTGGGGTCTTGTTTGATTCGTCTCAATGAGTACTTTATTAATATTCAATTATTATAATTTTTATTAATATGTAGTGAAAGATATTTAATAATAATAAGTTTTTAAATATAAGCATGATATGATCTGAACTGATCTGATCTGATCTGATCTGATCTGATCTGAACTTATTTTTTCTGATCTGATCTGATCTGAACTTATTTTTTCTGATCTGATCTGATCTGAACTTATTTTTTCTGATCTGATCTGATCTGATCTGATCTGATCTGATTAGATCTGAAATAAGCAAAAATAAGGTGAACTGAACATAGCCTTAGTCCTTTCTGATGCGGAGGAACAGGAATACCCCACTCTCAAGGAACCCACTCCACCAATATCTCCAAAGCTTTATGTTCCTATCACCAAACTCACCTCTATCTCTCCCTCATCCTTTTCTGTTCCTTCCAGTTTTGAACAGATTAAGGATGAGTTGACTGGACCTAACCCCTTTGCTTCCACATCTACATCTCTTCTACCAACACCACCATTTCTCCCTCCCATCTATAACACCTCCACATCTGATTCCACTCCCGGAACTGATGGTCCTTCAACCCACCCTACTTCAGTTCCTCCACCAAAACCTCCTACTGCCTCTAGTTCCAAGGGTGAGGAACAAGCTTCTGCGAATGATTGTGGTTGGGTAAATGATGTCTGTCTTCCTGCACAACATATGATAAAATTCTATAATCACCTACACTGGACATTAGATGCTAAAACTGACAACATGTTGGGTCTTATGAAAATTCTAAGTGATACGGTAATTGAGCAACAAAAGAAGATGGAATCAATGGCCCTAGCCTTGGAGAATTTGAAGGAGAGAGTTGGTGTCAATCATGGTGAAGTGATGAAGAAACTGGAGGATGTGGTTGAAGAAGAAGTTGTTGTGGAACACAATTCCCTTTCCCTTTCTTAGTTCTTAGTTCCTATTTCTCTTACAAGGAACAAGAGTGTTGTTTAGTTTCTTTTCTTTTTCTTTCTTTGTTTTTTTTTTTTTTTTGTGGAACAAGTGCTATATAACAATGACTTTTGCTATTATGTCTGTGTTTGTAATTATTTGTGCATAATTTCTTCCTTGGAATGGCTAGTATTCTATGATTGCAATTATAATTTAACCAAAAATTGGTGCTTGCTTATGGTCTTAAGGTCTTACAACCAATTATAACTTCACGCAGAGTCTATTCTTTTTGAGGATGACAAAGGGGGAAAAAGATTTAAGGAACAAACTGTAAATAAAATAAAATAAGTTAAGGTAAATGAAAAATCAAAAAATAGGTTCAAAAATAGGTTAAGGTAAATGAAAAATCAAAAAATAGGTTAAGGTAAATGAAAAATCAAAATTCAAACATTAAGTAAGTTACTTAATTTTGTTTTATTTTTCATTTTCTTCTTTATTGTTTTATCGTCTTCATTCACTTATATTATTTGTTATTTCCTTAGTTTGTACCTTTGTTGTCATCATCAAAAAGAGGGAAATTGTTGAACCCTAGTTTTGATGATGACAAAGAAACAAAGATGCAAACTAAGTAGTGAACTAATGAGTTATTTAAGTGTATGATTTTTAAGGTCCCAATGAAAGGAACTTGGAGAATACGAAGTCAAGGAATAAGTCAAGAGAGGATTTCAAAGACTAAGTAAAGATGTTTCTAGAAGTTGATACTTGAGCAGCATTGGATCAAGAAGAATAAAAGCAAGGCGTTTTATTTTCTAGTTCCATTGTAAAAGGAACAAAGTAAGGATGGTAAGGAACATTGGTAGTCTTATTTGAGAATGAGACTTTATTCCTTTCTAAGGAACAAACTAAATGGCACTAAACGAATCTATTGAAGGAACTTGATATATAAAAGGAACTAGACTTAGGCGTGAAGGAGCATAACGGTACAATTATGAAGTTGAGTAAGTCATGCCTAAATAATAGGAAACCAGCTTTATCTAAAGTGAAAATCTGTTTTAATAGAAAATCTTTTAAGGAAAAGATTTTGTTTTTCGAAAAAGATAAGAAAATATTTATCCGGTTTTAAGAAGTTTTTATTTAAAAGATAATATTTTCTTAAAGATTAAAATTCAGTTTTAATATTAAATTTGTTTCAAAGTTAACTGATTTTCGGATAAAGCTCAAGAAACTCCTAATCTTTAGGAGCAGTGGCTAAAGCATATCCACGTCCAAAAAGAGATCATGGGATCATGGGACATGATAAGGAACGTGTCCCTTAAGGGAAGGAACATCATGGGATAATGGATTTAACATGAACTCAATTTTAACTCCCACGTTCTATGAGTTTGTCACTATAAATATTGAAGTCTAAATAAGTTCCAAAGTGTGTCTGACTAAGTAATTAAGTGAGTTTAACTAATTAAGTGTTAGTGCCTTCATTCTCTCATAATAGCCATTTGTTCTTTGCTTTCTTACTCTAATTCCACTAAGCTTATTTCGATCAATTGTATTTTGGTTTTTGGGGTAAGGGACTTTGAGTGAAGTTCTGTAAGAGAGAAGCGTTGAGAAAAGCTAGTAAGAGTGAGAAAACTTCGAGTGAAGTTGAGAGGAACTACTGTTAAGGGAACAGTGGCTCAGGAACTTGAGTTTAGGAACTCAAGGTGTGGCTTGAGAATAGAATTAGGTTGTAACAAAGTTGTTTGGCCTAATTAGTGAAAGAGTTGACTTTAAAACCCCTAGTGGTCGAGGTTGTTTTTTCTTGTTGGGCCCAAGAAGTTTTTCCTCGTAAAAATCCTTTGTGTTCCTCTAGCTTGTTTATTCGTTTAAGTTTAAATTTCCGCAAAAAGTTACGTTTATTTCTACACATACAATTCACCCCCCCCCTCTTGTAGTGTTCCTAGGGAAATAACATGCTCGTCAAATCCAAGCGAGCAGACGATCACATTCAGCATCTATCGGAGCCTTTCGACGTATTACGAAGGTATGGCATGAAATTAAACCCTATTAAATGCACCTTTGGAGTGTCCGCATGAAAATTTCTAGGGTACATCGTGACACAACGAGGAATTGAAGCCAACCAAGATCAAATAAAAGCCATCATCAACATTCAGTCGCCACGAAGTGTCAAGGAAGTGCAAAAGTTGACCGGTCGCGTAGCTACGTTAAATCGTTTCATATCCCGGTCATCTGAGAAATGTCACCTATTTTATGACGTCCTGAGAAAGAACAAAGGCTTCAAGTGGACGCAACAACACGAAGACGCGCTGCAAAAACTTAAAAGCTACTTAGCGTCGCCACCATTATTGTCAAAACCAAATATCGGGGAAACATTGCAGCTCTATCTCGCGGTAAGTAACGTGTCCGTCAGCGTTGTCCTGACGCGGGAAGCGGAGAGCCAGTAGCTACGAATCTACTATGTCAGTAAGTCTCTGCTAGATGCGGAGACCAGGTATTCTTCATTAGAAAAGCTCATTTTAGCCATAGTCGTAGCTGTTAAAAAACTTAGGCATTATTTCGAAACACATACCGTTGTCGTTATGACTAATTATCCTATCAAGTCTGTCTAATGAGCAAGTGGGCAATAGCACTCAGCGCGTACGATATCCAGTTTCATCCAAGAACCGCTGTCAAGTCACAAGCTTTGGTAGATTTTGTGGTAGACTTTAGCCCAAAGCTAGAAAAGCTCGCAGACGACGAAGTCGCAAGGATTAATCAAGTGAACGATGACTCTTGGATATTGTTTGTTGATGGATCTTCTAATTTTCGTGGTGCAGGTCTAGGCATTGTGCTAAAGTCATCACAAGGGGGGAAGATAGTACGAGCCATTTGGTGTGAATTTAGAGCGACGAAAAACAAAGTCGAGTACGAGGCGCTCATAGCTGGAATGACGTTAGCAGAGGACATGGGAGCAAAAGCATTGAAAGTCTTCAGCGATTCACTGTTGATAGTCAGCCAAGTCAAAGGCGAATTCGCAGCAAAAGACTCTAAAATGGCCATGTATTCAGAAATAGCTCAAAGTAAAAGTAAAGTGTTTAATTCATTTGACATTTTGCAGATACCTAGGGATCAGAATACGCAAGCAGATGCATTGGCCAATCTCGGATCTTCTTTAAGGGACGTGTCGTTTACGTTTGTCCCTATTGTTCATTTGACAAGCCCTGCTATCGCTCGGAGCGTCGGGGACGCTCTCACAACGACGACCGATCAGCTTCGAGACGATCATGGGGTCGTCAGTAATGTTGATAATCTCGCACCAGAAAGCGACCCTGACGACGAGGAAGTAAGTGTCCGTTGGACAAAATCATTTTATGATTTCCTTGCTAACGATGTACTCCCAACAGATAAGGCGGAAGCACGCAGAATTCGATTCAAGGCGTCGCGATACGTACTCATTCAAGGTGTACTGTTCAAAAAATCTGCTGCGGGCGCCTACCTACGCTGTTTGGAGAAGAAGCAATGGGGGCAAGTCCTGAAGGACATGCATGACGGCACTTGTCGAAATCATTCAGGAGGACGCAACTTGTCCAACAGAGTATTGCGCATGGTCTATTATTGGCCAACAATGAGGAAGGATGCAATAAGGTATGTCGCCAAATTTGATAGTTGTCAACGACATACAGGTATGACGCACAAACCTTGTGAACTTTTGCATCCTACTCTAACACCTTGGCCTTTCATGAAATGGGGCGTGGACATAGTTGGTAAATTACCTTCAGCCCCAGGTCAGAAGGTCTTTATGTTGGCACTAACTGACTACTTTTCTAAGTGGATTGAAGCAGGTTCTTTTCAACAGGTACGCGATAAGGAAGTGATTTCCTTTATATACACTAACATCATTTGCAGATTTGGCGTCCCGTCCGAGATAGTATGCGACAACGGGTCGCAGTTCATCAGCAACGAGACAAGACGCTTCTGCGATGAATGGGGCATAGCGTTGCTAACGTCAACACCAAGATACCCGCAAGCTAATGGACAGGCTGAGTCCAGCAACAAGACGATCATTCACTCTTTAAAGAAGCGACTCGCAGCCAAGAAAGGTAAATGGGCGGAGGCGTTGCCTTCCATCTTATGGGCTAACCGCACGACACCGCGCACTGCGACTGGACAAACTCTGTTCTCACTAGTCTATGGTTATGAGGCTGTCCTGCCTTCGGAGGTGAGCGTCCCAACAGCGAGATGCAGCCTAGCGACGGAACGTCAAAACAGCGATGAATTGATAAACGACCTAGATACCATTGAGGAGTTGCGCGACGCAGCGTTGGTTCGCTTGGCGGCCCAGCAGCAAATAGTAGCGAGGAGCTTTAACAAAAACGTCCAAGCCAGATCCTTCGTCGAAGGAGATTGGGTCCTGAGGAAAGTATTCCAGAACACGCAAGAGGCTAATGCTGGTAAGCTAGGTCAGAAGTGGGAAGGACCATATCAAATTAGTAAAGTGGTGGGTCATGGAGCCTACCAATTGGTCCGATGTGACGGAAGCTCCGTGCCACGTAGCTAGAATGCCACACAACTCAAACGATACTACTTCTAAAGCTAAGTGATACACTTTGTTTTCCCAGTTTTTTTAAAAAAAAAAAAAAAAAAAAGAGAGATACATATATACACATAGAGATATAGAATAGATGGCAATACTATTATGTCTGTGTCGCTAGTTGTTAGCGACCATAGTGTTCTCTCACTGGGTATTTGTTAAGTTGTAGGCAAATTGTTTCCATCCAACTTATTAACGTCCCAACGATTTTCACAAGGCATCAGGTAGACTTGCATCTTGCCACCATAAAAAGTGTTTTGGTCCACTATTGCCTCAGTCGACGTTACGACAGGGGCACAGTCATTTTAAAGTCATAACTACTTATGACATTTCAGCCATCTCCCTCACGAACACATGTAAGTTTTATGTATTTCCTACGTGTATTCTAAAAGTCGTTTAGTCCAAACGATACGTCTGAACGACCAATGATGACTTTTATTAAGTACAAACGATTCGTCTGAACGACCAAAGATGGCCTACTGAACGCCTGACTAACCCTCTAGAAATGTCAGAATAACGACTGAGACACATGCATGTGACACACAGTAGAGACATAAGATTATCTATGTTAAAAGTTCAAAAGCAACAAAGTAAACGGTCACCCCCACAGGCGACCCAAAAGGAATAACGATAAAAGTTAAAAGAGTTATGGTCACCCCCATAGGTGACCATAAAGTGTAGTACAAACAGTCACTCCCTTGAGTGACTTAAAACATAGTTTGATTAAAAGTTTAAACGAAAGAGGCATGATGCAAGGGGACTAAGAAATTAAACATCAGGGATCTTCTCAGCTTCCTTCTCCTTTGACGCTTCAGCTGGCAAGATAGTGACTGGAACTTCCCTCTCAGTCTCAGGGTCAGGTGGCACATCTGACGCTATGAACCCAGCACAAGACGGGGCGTTTTCATCAACCTTTGATGAAGAATCCGCCGTCGCAGCCAAATCCTCTTCATCCATAAGATCTTTCATTGACCCCATGAATTGGATGTATAGGTCAATGTCCTTTTGTGGCGTCCATGACGTTGTCTTCTTCATTAGAAACTAGTGCATCAGCTTGGCCCTAACCCTAGTTGTCACCTCAGCCTCAAGAAGATCCATCTCATTCTTCTGAGCGGCAATACTCGCCTGGAGAGCCGTGATCTCCTAACGCGAGGACTCTTCCAGCGTAGTTGCCATCTGCCTAATTTCTTCCAGCTCCTCCCCATTTTTCTTCAGAGTTTCCTTCATCTTCTCCATAGTCTCCTTGCAAGACTCCAATTCAGCACCTTTGGACTTCCCATCCGTTTCCGCTTTCTCCATCCTCTGCTTCATGGACAGATGACCCTTCAGCAGAGATGAGATCTCCCTTTTTTTCCATTAGGAGATGTTGGGAAGACTGCGTAAAAGAAAAAGGATATATGTCAGTCAGAGGGTATGAGTAATTATCATAGCAGCATAGTGTCCAAAACAAAAATAAAGCAAATGTCCATACCTGGAATAGGAGCTCTAGCCCATCTGACATCATGCGAGGAAGAGTATGGTCCTTGATCCTCTCCATAGCACTGGGAAAGAGGAACCTGTCGGCCTCGGGCCATATAGACCTCTCCAACGACATGAAGTCGTTAGGGACGGTCACAGAATAGGAAGGCCCGCTCTTGTCTGGAGGAGCTAGGAAGTCAGTCTTGCGCGTCTTGGACGCGACGTCATGTTTGTCGTCCAAGTGAACGACGACCGCCATGTCCTTTTTAGACGATGTTGATACAGCGTCAGCAAAGGACTCCCTCTTGTGCTTGCACAATAGTTCAGCCAGCGCCTGTCCGTCCAAACTCCCCCTAGGACGCGACTGAGATGAACCTGTCCAGAAAAGGTTAAATCGTCAGTATGAAACCATCCCTGGTAAAAGTCCTACCCAGGAGTAAAGTAAAAAAAAAAAAGATAGACTGACCAGAAGGCATAGATGAACAACTGTCTTGAGAAGCAAAAAGAATTTTTCTGAACTGCTTGTCCTCCTCTGACACCTTCAGAAACTTGTCACAGAGACTCTGAGACTCGTCGCGATGCGACAGCAGTTTTGGGTTAAGACCTGCAGTAGAAATGATGTAAGAATGGTGTTAACGACACATCACGAATTTAGAAAGACTAAAAATACACACACTTTCGGTATTCCAGCCGCTAACCAGAGACGCCCCGGCTTCCCTTAGCGACGATCTCTTCACAAACACAAACCTGTTTTTCCAACCTCTGTCATTTGACTGTATCCCCCCGACCAGAGGCTCTAACCTCGCCTTTGCATGCAAGGCTATCTTATTTTTCGCTTTAACCCTAATTTCATAATGTAACAGCAAGTCGTGAAGGTTCAAGGCTTCGTCCCACGACGCCGTCACCTTGTCGATGATGCTCAGGATCCTCCAGACTTGGGGCATAATCTGCCCTGGGCTGATTTGGTAAATCTGCATCAGATCCCTTGCCATGGGGGTGAAGGGAAGTCTAAGACCTATTGTGAAAGGGTATTCATAGAGCACTACCCATTTTTGGGGACACGATTATGGGGGTTCGTCAGGATCAGCATTTCTAATGACAATAATCTCAGGCAAATTTCCTAAGTCTAAAAACCTTAAAAGATCCTCTTCTGACATCGTTGACAGTTCATCCTCATTTTCTACCCTTAGTTCTACAGCTTTCTCTTTCCCTTTCGATTTCTCTTGGTTTTTCACGAAAGTCCTAATGCTGCATCTACTAGGCGCCATGAGAACTGTAGAGGAAGAGAAAGTAGAGCGAATTAAAGGAAAAAAACGAGCGAAAAAGTGCGAAATTACCTGGTGTCAGCGATCGGTTTTCCGATGAAGAGAGTAAAGGAAGTTATGGAAGTTGCCTTACTTAAAGAGAGAGAAAGAATTGATGAAGTTAGAGTAAAAGTTATGATTCCTCAGCCGCTTAAGTTATTTATTCCAACAGTGAGCAATCATGACAATCGTGCCAACTGTTATAATTAAAACGGCTATTTAAAAACAAAACTACCTTTTGTATTTTGAGACTCTTGGACTACCAAAAATAACCGCTCAAAGTAGATCTCCTTTCCTTCCATGCGTCTATTTCGAAATCTTTTTATTTCTTTAAATTGACAAGGGCGAGATTTCTTGCAATTTGTGATATCTTAATGATTTGAGTAGAATTTCATTTGATTCACTGATTTTTTAACAATTGTCTCATGGGCTTTGTGCCACACCAACTCAACAATTGGGGGCAAACTGTTATGGCTAAATTTTTTGACAGGATGACATTGACGCGATGACTCGATGACGTAATACCATCTGACGTGATGACAAAGAAGATGCAACCCGAAGACACAGCGAAGGATGCAAGATTGAGAGCAGTGCATTGAATGGTAACGGTCCAGCTAAATAAGGCAAGAGCATTATAAGCCATAAATTCAGTCGTTAAGAGGGACAACATTAAGATGCTGGAGCGTGAGCATAGAAGATTCCCCATGATTCAAGCGTGAAGATTAATGTAATAATTAGAGAATTTATTTTTGTATTCGTTGGGGAAAAAGGCCAAGGAAAAAAGAAGGCATCTAAAAGAGAGAGAGAGTTCATTGACATGTTTTTTACGCAGTATTGTGAGAAAGACATTAAAGTGAACTAAGCATTCTTGTAAACGACGATCAGTTACGAAGAAAGATAGTGAACTATATTAGTTTGGTGGATCTCCAACCACCCGCGGTTTTTCACCCATCTTCATTGGGGTTTTCCGCGTCACCACTTTTTTGTGTTCATCCCCTTTGACTCCTCTTTGCATTCTTTTGTCGCATCGACTTTAGCATCATTTGGTTGACACGTCCCATAAACTTTAATTTCATCATAAGTGATAAATTTAAGCATAAACAACCTTCATCAGGAAAACTTTTCTCCAGCCAAACTAGGGGCTATGATTAAAGCTTATATGCATAATCTAGATTGTTCCTATTCTAGTTTTTCCAGTTTGGGTTATAGTCAACAAGTTGTTAAAGACTCTAAAAAGCCTAGGCTAAATATTATTTGCCCCCCCCCCTCCTCTTGATTTTGTTAAACTTAATTTTGATGGTTCCAAGTTGCAGAATGGTAGCACCGCTTATGGCTTTGTTATTAGAGATGTTGTGGGGAATCTTGTGCTTAGTGGTGCTAATGTCATTGCTGATAATAATTCTATTTTAGTTGCTGAAGCCTGGGGCCTAACAGAAGGTATTAGGGGAGCTCTCTTTATGGGGGCTAGAAATATTACTATTGAGGGTGACAATCTCTCCGTTATTCAAGCTATCAAAAAAATCTGAAAAATTCTTTGGTCAACTAATCCTCTTATTAATGATGCAGCGGAAGATCTGAGAAAAATTGATAATTATAATATTCAGCATGTTTTTAGAGAAGCTAATTATGTTGCCCACTTGTAATACTCCGTATTTTTGGAGTTAATTCTTTATAAATAAGAAATTGATAATTTCGCGCTTTCACCCTTAAGTATGTTAATTATGTTAATTATGTGTAATTACTGCTTATCTGACGTACGAAAGTTAGAAAACGCTTGTGAAATATTGGGACTTAGAAGTGCGAAAGATCGTCGTTAGGACTGGCTACCTCAAAGTTTCGGGACGAAACTTCCCTTAAGGGGGGAAGCCAGTAATACTCCGTATTTTTGGAGTTAATTCTTTATAAATAAGAAATTATAAAGAATATAACTGAAAGGTATTTTAGTATTAATTACAAGAAAATAATAATAGAATAATAATAATAATACAATTTGAGTATGTTTACAACTTTAACAAAATTCTATTATAGTTCGGTTTAGTTTAATTTCGGAATTAATAAAGCAAACCGAGTCCTACTAGACCTAGATATGACATACTATAAATAGAGAGAATAAGAATAAAAAAATCAAAAATCAGAAGAAAAAAAACCCTAATTCTCTCTTTCCCCCTCCCTCAGTCGTTTCTCTCTCTCTCAATTTCTCTCTCCTCTCTCAAATTCTCTCTCCTCTCCCTTCCTCTCCCTCGTTATTCTCTCTCTTCTCTGTCCTTCTCTCTCATCGCCTTCAACGAAGTAGTGCGCGAGCGGCAGAGTGCTCGAGTGAGTGTTTGAGTGCGAGGGTCGTCGTTCGAGGGTTGTTCGAGTGTCGAGGGTATCGAGTCTGCGAGTGTTGTGTCTGGTGTTCGGGAAATTTGTGCAAGCGAGCAGTGGGTGCTCAAGTGTAAGTGTGCGGTGTCGAACGAGTCTCAAGGGTTGTGCAGGATGTCCGCGGTCGCTGTTGTGCGAGAAGTGAGGGGTTGTGTGAGCGGTTGTGTTCAAGTGATGTGCAAGGCGTGCGAAGGGTTCGATCGTGGGGTGCGAGAAGGCGAGGGCGAGACCGCGAGTAGAGTCACGCGAGTGTCGTGTGCGAGTCGCACGAGTGTCGTGTGCGAGTCGCATGAGTGTCGTGTGCGTGTCGCGCGAGGGTCGTGTGCAAGTCGTGCGAGGGTCAGTGCAAGGTGTGGCTGTGTGGCGAGCGGGGGATGCCGGAATTCAGTTGCCGATGTTTAATGCCGGCAAGTTTAGCGGTATTAAAACCTAATATATATAGAATATATTATATCAGTTTTATTATTGTATATTTTGTTTTTCTATTAATTTATGTTGTAAGTAATTACTTTGTAATTTGAGTAAATTAGTAATTAATTAAGTTGTATAATTAGTTTAAATTATTAATCTGATTTAAGTTGTAAATCTGATTTAAGGTGTTGTAATTAAGGTGGGAAGTAAAGAAAGTAGTTTATTGATTTTAGATGAAAAGTTATAATGACCTTTGCTATTATTTTAGGAGTATTGGACATAAGATTTGAATGGACTTGGTAAAGGTGTTGGATTAGTAAACTAACTAAAATCAGTTTTGCTCACTAACATTGACTCTTAAAAGACGCTAAACTCAATAGAATAGAAAAGAAAAGGAAGTTAATAAACAATGGGATTAGCTATTGTTTATACTTCGAATTACTAAGTCGTTATAGCTAGTCACGTTTTAGTTGATAATATTATCAAGAACGTAACACTGAAGTACTTCCTTAATCGTCCAGGTCCCAATTTCATAAGCGGAATGTTTGGTTAAGACAGCGAAAATTCTCCATTACAAGGTACGTACGCGTACCAGTTTAGTTGCAAATACTAGTATCATGATTAGGTTGTGATTTATTCTATCGGAACCTAGAATCATGATAGGGAATGATATTGATTGTTGAGATTGTTTGGTAACATGTTATGATTGGAAACCGATATGTGGTATTGAAATGCGTAATTCTATCGTATTATGAACATGAGCATTGGATTTGTATTATTTGATCCATGGTATAACAAGAGTGGTAGAAGAGAAAAGATTTGAGTATTATAGCTAAGAGAACATGTTAAACGATTCTATGTTATTGTGATGTGAAGGGACAGTATTAAGAATGAACTATGGCAATAAACTTGTAATTGGACTCCCTACAAGTGATGAACAATGGAGGGAGTGTGGGACTTGTTCTACACTCCTACGCAGGCCTACTATGACGAGAGTAGTGTCCTTATAAATTTTGATAACTCAAGTAGGCAGAAGGTGTCGTGCGATCTTGGGGGTATGCATACTAAGGTGATGGGTGTGAGACGGAACGAAACCGTATTTGCATTTCATCAAATAGACCAAGTTGTCTATTAAGGATTAAGTAGCCCGTATGATTCTAGTAAGATGCCAGTGCCCGTTCGCTGCCAACTAAATAAAGAGTAAAGGATGTAATGTTATTGTAGTATCATGTTTAGGATTGTTCATTATTACTTTGTTTATGGTTGAATGCATTCAATGGTTTACTATGTACTCAGCATAGCTGATTGTGTGTTATTAACTAAGTGTGTACTCTCCAATCAGTATTCGCCACGTGTCACAGCATTATTGCTTAGCCAATCAGATGCTCCCAAATTAGGGTGACATCAAAGTACAACAGTCATTTCAGACACTATAAATAGTCCTTGAAATCAGGGAAAAGGTACGTTTTTCAGAGCATAGTACTTTATTCTGCCATAAATACTCTCTCTTTCTCTACTTTCTTTCTCTAAAAGTTCCTTCATACTCCTGATACCTGACTTAAGCTTCGGAGGGGGAGATACCACCCAAACCTCCAGGGTGGGTCCTTTTTGCAGGTCTCGAGGCGGAGCTTAGGTTCGGGTTTTGAGTGCAGGCGTTGTTGCACAAGTCTCCTATTCTAGAACCTACTATTGGGGATAGTAGTAATAACTTACGAGTCTAGAGCTACGTAACATTTGGCGCCGTCTGTGGGGAGACGCAACAATGATTGATTGTCACTCATCCAATGTTGCTAGGAATAGAAGTTTTGAGATACAAGTGGAAGATACGGTGGGCAATGAGAGGCCACCTAGAGGAAGAGACAGGCCCTCTACTGCTGTTCGTCTCTTCGGACGGAGCAGGGACCCTGTCATTCAAGAAAATCTTGAGCGTCCAGTGACAACTGGCCATATGGAAACTGTCTTGAATGACTTCCAGGCTAGGATGGCCGCTGTCATGGAGGAACAAATAAAAAACAACATGCTGTTTTTTCAGGTTAACCGAGATCAGGCCACTGTGCTGCCACCTAGGGGGAAGTCTCAGGAAGGTCATCCAGGGACAAGCCATCCTCCTAGGTGGGAAATGACAAAGCAACTCTTAAAAGGGAAGCAACCAGCAGTCAGTGAACCAAGAAGAAAGTTGGACTGGAAGTTAGTGGTCCGTCTAGAAGATAACATTCCTGCCAGTGGTCATATGATGGAGATGGATGCAAGGGAGTACTCGGAAGCCAAGAAGGCAGCTGCTCTTCAGCGTTCGACCTCCGGGTCTACTCCCTACATGAAGGATCCCCCATTGAGGATTCCATCCAGAACTGAAGAAAGAAGTCAAAGACCTTCGGCTTTTCAGCCAAGGCAAGAAAAAACAGTTTTACAACCTATGGTGTATAGGCGTCAGGCCTTAGCTAACACCTCCTCAAATCCAGTGCTGAAAGAATATCACCGGGAGCACATACCCACTGAGGGACATGCTGGGGCACTCAAGATTAACTGGCCGACTCCCGTCTCAGCCAGAATCATGGAGTCTCCCCCATTCCCAAAGGTTAAGCTTCCGACGATAGAGCCTTTCGACGGTACTACAGATCCGGATGATCATTTATCAGCATACAAGCATCAAATGTATGTTCAAGCAGTTGATGATGCTACCTGGTGCAAGAACTTTCCAGCTACGCTGAAAGGGGTAGCTCAAAAGAAGTTTAATAATCTTCCCCCTAACTCGGTGAATAATTTCAGTGAGCTTATTATCTTATTTACTAGCCACTTTGTAGCAAACCGGCAGGAACAGAAAACCAGCATGCATTTGGGCAAGGTCGTCCAAGGGCCTAAAGAAGCCTTGAGAAGTTATGTGAAGAGATTTAACCTAGAAGCATTGCAGATCCAAGATCTGAATGCGGGAGTGGCTTTGGATGCCTTCATTAGGGGTTTAAGGCCAGGAAGCGTTAAGTTTGAGTTGGTAAAAAATAAGATATCTACCATGGCTGAAGCTCTGCAGGAAGCAGAGGCATTTATCCATGCTACGGAAGTTTGTGCGGAAGCAAAGCATCCAGAGACGAACAAGATTGAAGAAACAATCCAGCCAAAGAAGAGCATCCCCAAGAAAGTTGAAACTTGGGCGGTGACTTCAATGACAACTTCATTCAAGCAAAGCAAAAGAGCTGAGCCAGCAGTATCAACTGTGCCCATAGAGTTTAGTAAGGATCAGTACTCCATTCTTATGGAGATCAAAGATCAATACGAACTAAAGGCACTAGCTGAAATGAAGACGTCCTACAAAAACAGGGATAAAAGCAAGTACTGCCATTTCCACAAGGATTGTGAACACAAGACAAAGGAATGCAAGCATCTGAAAAGAGCTTTAGAAGACTTGGCTCGCAAGGGTAAGATGAATTCCTATCTACCTCAAACGAGTAGAAAATTCCAGAAGAAGGATAATCGTCAAGGTCAAAGAAAGGATGATGAAAGCACTGACGAAGATGTAGTGCTAATGATATCTGGAGGATTCGCAACAGGGTGTCCTACCAATCGCGGCCATGAAAACTACTTACGGGAACTCAGATAATGCTTACTAATCAGGCAGAATCTGACCCTTTTCCTAAGATTGTCGTCAGCGAGCTAGATGCAGGAAGATAAGAACACCCCATGACGACCCGTTCGTGGTAGAGATGAAAATAGTTAATTTCAGGGTAAGACGGATTTTGATTGATACAGGAAGTTATACCGATATCATCAGTGCGGATTGTCTGTCAAGATTAAAGTTTGACGAAAATAATCTGGTTCCAGTAAACCATCCCATCATTGGATTTGGGGGAGGAATCATTCACCCAATGGGAACTGTCACCTTACCCGTCAGGGTAGGGGACAAGGAGGCCTCCATGACGCTCTCGGTTAAGTTCTTGGTGGTACGAGATTTGACAGTATGTCATTCTCGGACGACCCATCTTGAACCACATCAAAGCTGTTATAGTAACCCATCTAATACTAATGAAGTTTGGGTGCGATGGAGGGAAAATTGGATCCCTATATGAGCAAGGGAATGCTACCTCACCACTCTAAAACCTTCATCATGGAGAGGAGAAGAGTTAGAGCGACCAAAGGCCATAGAGGAAGAACCGGCCAAGAAGTTGAAAGGCCAGATAAGTGAGTTGAAGAATGAAGTAGAAAGGGCTCAGATGAAGTCTCCTCAAGAAAGCAGGCTGTCCATACTCTTGTCGAGCAAGAAAAGGAATTGCCTGGCCCTCAAGGAAGAGATAGCTTCGTCTGAAGAAGTGATGGCCATCATGGGCGTGGGATTAGAACGTCCAGAACTGGTGGAGAGACCGGTCGAGATTTGTCTGAACGAAGAACGTCCAGAAAGGACGCTAAAAATTGGATCAGTTCTAAGTCTTAAGACCAAAGACGAATTGCTGTTGAAAGAGTTTGAGGATGTTTTTGCACATATAGTAGAGGAGATGCCGGGAATTGATCCCGAAGTTGCTGTTCATAACCTAAACATAGATCCAGGACAAAAGCCAATTCGGTAGAAAAAGAGGCACTTGGGTCCGGCCAGGAATCAAGTCGTTGATCAGGAAGTCCAGAACATGTTAAAATCAAAATTCATCCGGGAGACTTATTACCCGGATTGAATTGCCAACGTATCCATGGTCCCCAAACCAAATGGAACTTGGAGGATGTGTGTGGATTACACCGATCTAAACAACGCTTGTCCAAAGGACAGTTTCCCTCTACCTAAAATAGATCGACTAGTTGATTCCACGGTGGGGCATGCGCTACTTAGCTTTATAGACGCTTTTTCAGGTTTTCACCAGATTCCTATGTGGCCAGAGGACCAAGACAAGACCTCGTTTATCACTGAAAAAGGTCTCTATGGCTGGCAGAGGATGCCTTTCGGCCTCCGAAATGCACCAGCTACCTATCAAAGGCTTATAACCACAATCTTCCAGCCGCAATTGGGAAGGAACATGGAGGATTACATTGACGACATGATCGTCAAAAGCCGCAAAGAGATGGATCATATGGAGGATCTACGAGAAACATTCTTAACTCTCAGGAAATACAAGTTAAATCTCAACCCGCAGAAGTGTGTATTTGCAGTGGTGGCCGGGAAGTTTTTAGGGTTCCTGGTCGACCAGCGAGGAATTGAGGCGAATCGTGACAAGATTCAGGCGATTTTTGACATGATTTCTCCGTCCAAGATTAAGGAAGTTCAACGTTTGACAGGGTTTCTAGCTGCCCTAGGACGTTTTCTTTCTAAATCTGGAGATAAGTATCATCATTTTTTGCAATAATAAAAAAGAATGCAAAATTCGAGTGGACGGGGGAGGCAGAGAAGGCTCTTCAGCGGGTAAAAGAGCACCTCCGGTAATTGCCCTGATTAATCAGCCCGGCCGAAAGAGAAAAACTATTTGTATACCTGGTCGTATCACCGCATGCGGTTAGCGCCGTTCTCCTAGCTGAAAGGGACTCGGTGCAAATACCGGTCTACTTTGTTAGCCGTGTGCTAAAAGATGCTGAGGGGAGGTATTCAATGGTAGAGAAATTCGGCTTGGCATTGCTTATGGCTAGCCGAAAGCTAAGACCATATTTTCTAGCCCATAGTATCCTTGTCTATACTAACCAGCCTTTGAGGCAAGTCCTGCATAAGATGGATGCCTCTGGACGAATGCTAAAGTGGCTTGTGGAGCTCTACATGTTTGACTTGGCATTTGAGCATAAAAAGGCGATCAAGGGGCAAGCCCTAGCTGATTTCATTGTGGAGCTTACTCGACCTATGATAGAATTCGTCCAAGATCTAGCAAAGGGAAAGCGGCATTGGACCCTTATGGTGGATGGATCATCCACTACCAATGGTTATGGAGCTGGGATCATCTTTTAATCACCAAAGGGAGACAAATTTGAATATGCAATTAGATTTCAGTTCCAGGTTTCAAACAATGAAGTAGAATATAAGGCCCTTCTAACCGGCATCAAAATGTGCAAAGCGGTCGGAGCCTTAGAAATTGAAGCAAAGACAGACTCTCTGCTGGTGGTTAGTCAAGTCAATGGGGACTTTGAATGCAAGGAGGCGTCTATGAGTAATATATGAAGCTGATTCAGGAAGGAATAAAAACATCAAAGCGATTTGTGCTCGACCAAGTTCCAAGGTCGGAGAATCAGCAAGCTGATGCTCTCTCAAAATTAGCAAGTTCGACCGAAGGAGATGTGCCGAGAACTGTGTTTTGGGAGATAAAGCCGGCAAAGAGTATTGATCAAAAGGAAGTTCTATTTCTTAGCCGGGAAAACGTTTGGATGAACCCCATCATTGAATACAAGAAAATAAGACGCCTGCCCACTGACCCCTTGGAAGCAAAGTATGTAAAGGGAAGGGACAAATGGTTTGAGCTCTGGGATGAGGCTCTGTACAAAAAGGCGTTTGACCGGCCACTCCTCAAATGCATTTCTAGAGAAGACGGGTTGGATGTCTTGAAAGAGCTGCATGAAGGGGCTTGTGCTTCCCACATTGGGGGAAGAGCATTAGGAGAAAAGGCTTTAAGGACGGTATTACTGGCCCACCTTAAAGGAGGATATGCAAAGAAATGTGATAGTTGTCAAAGGCATGGCAACATATATCAAAAGTCGTCCAACTATTTGACTCCAGTTCTTTTCCCCCTTCCCTTCGCCAAATGGGGAATGGTAGACTCCTCTTTTAAGGGGTAAATGTTGTAGCTTAAAAATCCACGGCTATAAATGTGAGCCCTACAAGTGGCACTTTCCTATTATGGTAAAGTACATGGGTAAAAAGCTTGTATGGACTAAAGTACACTTTTCTGAGGAAAAGGTGTACTAAAACCCTTCTTATGGCCCAAATTCTACTTAGGCCCAGTAAAAGTAAAGAGCATTTCTGTGTAAAAGGGTGATGTGTACTCTCCAATCAGTATTCGCCACGTGTCACAGCATTATTGCTTAGCCAATCAGATGCTCCCAAATTAGGGTGACATCAAAGTACAACAGTCATTTCAGACACTATAAATAGTCCTTGAAATCAGGGAAAAGGTACGTTTTTCAGAGCATAGTACTTTATTCTGCCATAAATATCTCTCTTTCTCTACTTTCTTTCTCTAAAAGTTCCTTCATACTCTGATACCTGACTTAAGCTTCGGAGGGGGAAATACCACCCAAACCTCCAGGGTGGGTCCTTTTTGCAGGTCTCGAGGCGGAGCTCAGGTTCGGGTTTTGAGTGCAGGCGTTGTTGCACATGTCTCCTATTCTAGAACCTACGGTTGGGGATAGTAGTAATAACTTACGACTCTAGAGCTAAGTAACATTTGGCGCCGTCTATGGGGAGACGAAACAATGACTGATTGTCACTCATCCAATGTTGCCAGGAATAGAAGTTTTGAGATACAAGTGGAAGATACGGTGGGCAATGAGAGGCCACCTAGAGGAAGAGACAAGCCCTCTACTGCTGTTCGTCTCTTCGGACGGAGCAGGGACCCTGTCATTCAATAAAATCTTGAGCGTCCAGTGACAACTGGCCATATGGAAACTGTCTTGAATGACTTCCAGGCTAGGATGGCCTGTCATGGAGGAACAAATAAAAAACAACATGCTGTTTTTTCAGGTTAACCCAGATAAGGCCACTGTGGTGCCACCTAGGGGGCAGTCTCAGGAAGGTCGTCCAGGGACAAGCCATCCTCCTAGACGGGAAATGACAAAGCAACTGTCAAAAGGGAAGCAACCAGCAGTCAGTGAACCAAGAAGAAAGATGGACTGGAAGTTAGTGGTCCGTCTATGAGATAACATTCCTGCCAGTGCTCATATGATGGAGACGGATGCAAGAGAGTACTTGGAAGCCAAGAAGGCAGCTGCTCTTCAGCGTTCGACCTCCGGGTCTACTCCCTACATGAAGGATCCCCCATTGAGGATTCCATCCAGAACTGAAGATAGAAGTCAAAGACCTTCGGCTATTCAGCCAAGGCAAGAAAAAACAGTTTTACAACCTATGGTGTATCGGCGTTAGGCCTTAGCTAACACCTCCTCAAATCCAGTGCTGAAAGAATATCGCCGGGAGCACATACCCACTAAGGGACATGCTGGGGCACTCAAGATTAACTGGCCGACTCCCTTCTCGGCCAGAATCATGGAGTCTCCCCCATTCGCAAAGGTTAAGATTCCGACGATAGAGCCTTTCGGCAGCACTACAGATTCGAATGATCATTTATCAGCATACAAGCATCAAATGTATGTTCAAGAAGTTGATGATGCTACCTGGTGCAAGAACTTTCCAGTCACGCTGAAAGGGGTAGCTCAAAAGTAGTTTAATAATCTTCCCCCTAAGTCGGTGAATAATTTCACTGAGCTTAGTATCTTGTTTACTAGCCACTTTGTAGCAAACCGGCAGGAACAGAAAACCAGCATGCATATGGGTAAGGTCGTCCAAGGGACTAAAGAAGCCTTGAGAAGCTATGTGAAGAGATTTAACTTAGAAGCATTGCAGATCCAAGATCTGAATGCGGGAGTGGCTTTGGACGCCTTCATCAGGGGTCTAAGGCCAGGAAGCTTTAAGTTTGAGTTGGTAAAAAAGAAGATCTCCACCATGACCGAAGCTCTTCAGGAAGCAGAGGCATTTATCCATGCTACGGATGTTTGTGCGGAAGCAAAGTATCTGGAGACGAAGAAGATTGAAGAAACAATCTAGCCAAAGAAGAGCATCCCCAAAAAAGCTGAAACTTGGGCAGTGACTTCAATGACAACTTAATCCAAGCGAAGCAAAAGAGCTGAGCCAGCAGTATCAACTGTGCCCATAGAGTTCAGTAAGGATCAGTACTCCATTCTCATGGAGATCAAAGATCAATACGAACTAAAGGCACCAGCTGAAATAAAGACGCCCTACAGAAACAGGGATAAAAGCAAGTACTGCCATTTCCACAAGGATTGTGGACACGAGACAAAGGAATGCAAGCATCTGAAAAGAGCTTTAGAAGACTTGGCTCGCAAGGGTAAGATGAATTCCTATCTACCTCAAGCGAGTAGAAAATTCCAGAATAAGGATAATCATCAAGGCCGAAGAAGGGATGATGAAAGCACTAACGAAGATGTAGTGCTAGTGATATCTGGAGGATTCGCAACAGGGTGTCCTACCAATCGCGGCCATGAAAACTACTTACGGGAACTCAGATAATGCTTACTAATCAGGCAGAATTTGACCCTTTTCCTAAGATTGTCGTCAGCAAAATGGATCGCGAGAAGATAAGAACACCCCGTGACGGCAGTGTACTCTCCAGTCAGTCATCGCCATGTGTCACAGCATTATTGCTTAGCCAATCAGATGCTCCCAAATTAGGGTGACATCAAAGTACAACAGTCATTTCAGACACTATAAATAGTCCTTGAAATCAGGAAAAGGTACGTTTTTCAAAGCATAGTACTGTTATTCTGCCATAAATACTCTCTCTCTCTACTTTCTTTCTCTAAAAGTTCCTTCATACTCCTGATACCTGACTTAAGCTTCGGAGGGGGAAATACCACCCAAACCTCCATGGTGGGTCCCTTTTTTCAGGTCTCGAGGCGAAGCTCAGGTTCGGGTTTTGAGTGCAGGCGTTGTTGCACAAGTCTCCTATTCTAGAACCTACTGTTGGGGATAGTAGTAATAACTTATGAGTCTAGAGCTACGTAACAAAAGAGGTCGTTGATGATTCCCGAGTTGTAGTTACATTTTTATTTCCGTTGCATTTCAGTTTTCGAGACAATGATTTGAGTTAACATTTCTTTTTAATAAGCCTTGCGTTTCATCGCGACGGTAACACTCTCAAAGTCGATGCGACGTAGTTGTAGACGTGTATGGACTTGGGGGTGTTACAAAACCGGTATCAAAGCCAGAAGCTCCTATTTTCAAACACGTTTTAAAAGTATTTTAAAATGGGTAGTATGGGATAGGAGCATATAGATTATGTTACGTGCAATAAATCATAGGAATGATTTTCAATTGTGATTTCGTTTCATACCTTGAATTCGTATGTGTTGTTTGGTTGTTCAATTGAAGTTGTGAAAGATTCTTGAAATCTTCAAATATGAATAGATTAAGAGGGTGTACAAGGATAGGTTAGCGTATAGTGGTCCAAACGCCTAAGTTAGCTTTAAGTTGTTGTAAAAGATGTTTCAAAAAATGGTGCTGAACTAAAACCCTATTTTACGACAAAACTATTTAATTGCTTGAAATGATTGTTTTATCTCTTAAATATCTATACATATAATATATGTTTTAAAACCTTTAATGATACATTATGTTTTTCTCTATTATTGGTTGTGACCTCTTATTTGAGATGTTTGTGTGCAAGTCAATAGAGACTTAATAGTTGTTGGCAACTAACAACTAGTTACATGTGCAATGTGTAATGGTTAAGTGAGTAAAAGATGATGTGTGTCACTGAGATAGCCATTATGTTATTTTCAGCGTAGAATGGTTCGGTCGGGAGCACAACTAAAACCTCTCTGAATATCGAGCTATCGATACGTGACCTGGTGCAAATCACAGCAAACCTAGCCCAAGGTCACAACCGCGATGGAGATTTGTCTGAGAAGGTTGCCTATAGGAACCCACCGATATTGAATGGAAAAGCGGGACCCGAGGAATTAGAGAACTGGTTTGGGGAATTCGATAAAATTTTCTTCACCCTATCTAGCCCTGATGAGAAAACTGTGTCCTTAGCTAGCTATTACCTATAGGGAGATGCCCATTTCTGGTGGACCCAAGCTAAGGACAACCTCCTAAATCAGCCTGGTTTTGGGTGGGAAACTTTCAAAAAGGCCTTAAAGGACAAATATTACCCTACATACCTTAAAAAGTAGAAAGCCTAGGAATTTATGATGTTAGAGCGAGGGACCATGTTTGTTGAGTAGTACTACTGGAAGTTCATTGAACTGATGAGATTTGCCCCGAAAATTACCCCTACTGAGGAAGCTAAAGCCTTAAGTTTTGAACTAGGACTTACCCTTGACCTACAAGGAAGACTGGGGAGAGATACATTCACCTCTTTAGACCATGTGTTTGGCAAAGCTGCTCACCTTTATGCCATAAGAAAACGAGAGGAAGAGGGTACGCAGGGTGAGAAATGGAAAGATAATCCAAACCTCGAGGTCCAGAAGTTTGAAAAGAAGCATAATGGGAACCAAAACCACCAAAAACCTCAAAGAAATTTCGGTAAGGGACCTAATAACAACAATTCTCATCCCAACAATAATAACTGCAATAATAACACCAACAACAGCAGACTTGAGCGTGTGTATAGGTGTAGAAAGTGCCCTAACAACCATCCTGGGAAAGACTGTGAGGGTAACAAGGTAGAATGTCGTGAATGCGGGAAATTGGGGCATAGGGCATAGGGCATAGGGCATACGAGTGTTACTCAAAGAATAAAGCTAACCCCAATGACCAAAAGAATGGGAACAGAAATGGAAACGGGAATGAAAATGGGGGAAGTACATACAATGGGAACTCTAATTACTCCAAACCTTCAACCAACACCAACAATCATACATCCAATGGGAATCATGCAACCAATACCCATGATAATAAGGGTAAGGGGAAGCTGTATATGATGACGGCTAGCGAAGAAGAGGCTCGTAGGGATGTTGTCACGGGTACTTTTTCTATCAACTCTACTCCTGTTAAAGTATTGTTCGATTCTGGAGCATCATTTTCTTTTATTGCCCATTTAACTGTTAAAACTTTAGCATTGGTTGAATCTGATTCAATTTCTATGCCTATAGTTATTCCATCTAGGGAGACTATTAATTGCTCTAAGAGATTTCTAAAAGTGTCACTGAAAATAGGGGAGGTTTTCTTTCCTTCTGATCTGATAGAGTTTAACTTATCGAACCTAGACGTAATTTTAGGGATGGATTGGCTTGGGAAGTACATGGCTAAGATAGATTGCGATACACAAAAAGTGGAACTGAGAGATCCTTTGGGAAAAAGGTTGTCATATAGGAGAGTACCTCGAGAACCTGGGATTAAAGTGATTAATGCTTTGAAACTTAAGAACTACGTAGACAAAGGATGGCCTATATTCATGTGTTCGGTGAGAAGAGTGGAGGATGATCCATTGAGACCTGAAGATGTACCTATAGTCCGAGAGTTCCAAGATGCTTTTCCTGAAGAAATACCTGTATGCCTCCAAGGAGAGATGTAGAGTTCACTGTCGACCTAGTACCTGGGAATGGACCGATTTCGAAAGCCCCATATCGAATGGCTCCAGCAAAAATGAACGAGTTGAAAAACCAATTGGAGGAACTACTCGACAAAGGGTATATAAGACCTAGTATGTCACCATGGGGAGCTCCCGTCTTATTTGTGAAGAAGAAGGATGGTAGTTTGAGGTTGTGTATAGACTATCGTGAATTGAACAATGTCACTGTGAAAAACAAATACCCATTACCTAGGATTGATGACTTCTTTGACCAACTTCAGGGTGCAGGGATGTTCTCCAATATAGAATTAAGGTAAGGTTACCATCAATTGAGGACTGTTGATCACGATATACCTAAGACTGCCTTTCGGACTAGATATGGTCACTATGAGTTCACAGTCATGCGTTTTGGGTTAACTAATGCACCTACAGTTTTCATGGACCTCATGAATAGGATTTTTCGACCCTACCTCGATAAATTTGTCGTTGTGTTCATAGACGATATACTGATCTATTCTAGGAGCAAGGAGGAACATGATGATCATCTGAGGGTTATTTTACAGGCACTTAGGGACAACCAACTGTATGCCAAGTTTTTGAAGTGTGAATTTTAGTTGGAAAGAGTGTCATTTTTGGGTCATTTCGTCTCCAAGGAGGGTGTGTAAGTAGATCCCGCAAAGATCAAAGCTGTGAGTGAATGGCCTACCCCAAAGAATGTCACGAATATAAGGAGTTTCTTGGGTTTAGCCGGTTACTATAGGAGGTTTGTGAAAGACTTCTCCAAAATAGCAAAGTCCATGACCAACTTAATGAAGAAGGATTGTAGGTTTAACTGGAATGAGGACAGTGAGAAAGCCTTTCAAATGCTCAAGGAGAGATTCTCAGCACCTGTCCTAACCTTGCCTAACGGTAACGAGGGATATGATGTGTATAGTGATGCGTCCAAGAATGGGTTGGGTTGTGTTCTTATGCAAAATGGGAAGGCTATAGCTTACGCGTCCCGTCAGTTGAAGCTATATGAAGTTAATTACGACAACGACTAGAATTGGCCGCCATGTATTTGCCTTAAAAATCTGGAGACATTACCTTTACGGGGTGACTGTCGAATCTTCACTGATCACAAAAGCCTCAAATACATCTTCACCCAGAAAGACCTTAATATGAGACAACGCAGATGGTTAGAGCTCATTAAGGACTATGATTTAGACATCCAGTACCATGAGGGTAAAGCAAACGTTGTTGCTGACGCGTTAAGTCGCAAGTCTAGCCATAGCCTGAATATCTTGGTGGTTGCCAACAAACTTTGTGAGGAATTTTTAGACTCCAGATAGAAGTGTTCATGAGGGGAGGTAGAAAATTGCTGAGTGCCTAACCATCGAGCCCAACTTTTAGACGAAATAAGAGGAGTCAACCTGGGGATGTGAAACTTGAGCGCGTCAAAGCAAAGCTTAAAGAGGGCAAAGCAAACGGGTTTGCGATCCATGAAGATGGAAGTATACGATATAAGAATAGGTGGTGTGTACCAAAAAGTGTGAGGTTGAAATAGAAGATAATGAGTGAGGGTCATAACACGAATTATTCCGTCCACCCAGGGGGGGGATAAGTTGTATAAGGACCTCAAGAAGATGTTTTGGTGGCCTGGGATGAAGAGGGCAGTAGCTGAGTTTGTTTCCAAATGTCTAACTGTCAGAAAGTCAATAAGTGAACAAAGAGACCTCAAGGAAAGATTCAACCTCTAGATTTCCAACATGGAATGGGATTGATATCCATGGACTTTGTTGTAGCCTTACTAGGAGTCGGGGGACAATAATACATATGGGTATAGTGGACAGACTAACCAAGACGCAAGGTTCATACCTATGAAGGAACTGGAGTATGGAAGCCTTAGCCAAGGCTATATGAAAAATGTCATTCGATTGCATGGAGTACCCAAGAGTATAGTATCAGATAGAGATTCGCGATTCCTTTCGAATTTCTGGAAAAAGGTCCAGAAAGCATTTGGTAGTGAGCTATTGATGAGTACAGCCTTTCACCCAGCTACAGACGGTCAAACTGAAAGAACTATTCAGACCTTAGAGGACATGTTGCGATCTTGTGCCTTAAAATACCAGGGATCATGGGAAGACCATTTGGACCTCATAGAATTCTCATACAACAACAGCTATCATGCTAGTATTAAAATGGCCCCATTCAAAGCACTGTATGGGAGAAAGTGTCATAGCCCCTTGTGTTGGAATGACATTAGTGAGACTGTGGTGTTAGGTCCTGAGATGATTCAGGAGACAGTGGATCAGGTGCGAGTCATTCAAGAAAAGATTAAGGCTGCACAGGACAGGCAAAAATCTTATGCGGATCAGAAGCGAAGGGAAGAGAATCACGAAGTTGGGGAAAAATTATTGCTTAAGGTGTCTCCAATGAAAGGAGTGATGCGATTCAGCAAAAAGGGGAAGTTAAGCCCTAAATTCATAGGACCATATGAGATTTTGGCGAGAGTAGGCAAAGTCGCTTATCGCCTTGAATTAACCAACGACTTGGAAAGAGTCCATAATGTGTTTCACGTATCCCAACTCCGGAGATACGTACCTGATGAGTCACATCTCCTTGAACCTGAAAACGTCGAGTTAGATGAAACCTTGTCCTATGAGGAGAAACCTATCCTATACCAAAATGTGCATAGTACGAGGAATAAGGACGTCGAAATTATCAAGGTGTTGTGGAAAAATCAAAATACCAAGGAAGCCACCTAGGAAGCCGAAGATGCGATGCGTCTGAAGTACCCTGAGCTTTTTCAAGAGGTAGGTGAGTTAGGGGAGTAACTTTTCTTTTAAGGGGGGAAGAATGCGATAGAATTTTGCGCTTTCACCCTAAAGTATGTTAATTATGTTAATTATGTGTAATTATTGCTTATCTGACGTACGAAAGTTAGAAAACGCTTGTGAAATATTGGGACTTAGAAGTGCGAAAGATCGTCGTTAAGACTGGCTACCTCAAAGTTTCGGGACGAAACTTTCTTTAAGGGGGGAAGCCTGTAATACTCCGTATTTTTGTAGTTAATTCTTTATAAATAAGAAATTATAAAGAATATAACTGAAAGGTATTTTAGTATTAATTACAAAAAAATAATAATAATAGAATAATAATAATACAGTTTGAGTACGTTTACAACTTTAACATAATTTTATTATAGTTCGGTTTAGTTTAATATCGGAATTAATAAATCACATCGAGTCCTACTAGACCTAGATATGCCATACTATAAATAGAGAGAATAAGAATAAAAAAAAAATCAAAAATCAGAAAAAAAAAAAAACAAGAAAACCCTAATTCTCTCTTTCCCCCTCCCTCAACCGTTTCTCTCTCTCTCTTAGTTTCTCTCTCATACTCTCTCTCTCAAATTTTCTCTCCTCTCCCTTCCTCTCCCTCGTTGTTCTCTAACTTCTCTGTCCTTTTCTCTCGTCGCCTTCGACAAAGTAGTGCGCGAGCGGCAGAGTGCTCGATTGAGTGTTTGAGTACGAGGGTCGTCGTTCGAGGGTTGTGCAAGTGTCGAGGGTATCGAGGCTGCGAGTGTTGTGTGTGGTGTTCGGGTTATTTCTTAATATTGTCCCTTCATATCACAATAACATAGAATCGTTGAACATGTTCTCTTAGATACAATACTCAAATCTTTTCTCTTGTAACACTCTTGTTACACCATGGATCAAATAATACAAATCCAATGCTCATGTTCATAATACGATGGAATTACGCATTTCAATGCCACATATCGATTTCCAATCATAAACATGTTACTAAACAATCTCAACAATCAAAATCGTTCCCTATCATGATTTTAGGTCCCGATAGAATAGATCACAACCTAATCATGATACTAGTACTTGCAACTAAACTGGTACGCGTACGTGCCTTGTAACGGAGAATTCGCTGTCTTAACCAAACGTTCCGCTTATGAAATTGGGACCTAAACGATTAAGGAAGTACTTCAGTGCTACGTCCTTGATAATATTATCAACTAAAACATGACTAACTATAACGACTTAGTAATTCGAAGTATAAACAATAGCTAATCTCATGTTTATTAACTTCCTTTTCTTTTCTATTCTATTGAGTTTAGAGTCTTTTAAGAGTCAATGTTAGCGAGCAAAACTGATTTTAGTTAGTTTACTAATCCAACACCTTTACCAAGTCCATTCAAATCTTATGTCCAATACTCCTAAAATCAGGTTCGAATAGCAAAGCTCATTATAACTTTCCATCTAAAACAATAAACTACTTTTTTTACTTCCCACCTTACTTAATTACAACACCTTAAATCAGATTTACAACTTAAATCAGATTAATAATTTAAACTAATTATACAACTTAATTAATTACTAATTTACTCAAATTACAAATTAATTACTTAAAACCTAAATTAATAGAAAAATAGAATATACAATAATAAAACTGATATTATATATTCTATACATATTAGGTTTTAATACCGCGAAACTCGCCGGCGTTAAACACCGACAACTGAATTCCGGCAGCCCCTGCTCGCCACGCAGCCACACCCCGCACTGCTCGTATGCACGCACCGACCCTCGCACGACTCGCACACGACCCTCGTGCGAATCGCACACGACACTCGCGCGACTCTACTCGCGGTCTCGCCCTCGCCTTCTCGCACCCCATGGTCGAACCCTTCGCACTCCTTTCTCACAACCGCTCGCACAACCCCTCGCTTCTCGCACAGCAGCGACTGTGAACCTCCCGCACAACCCTTGAGACTCGTTCGACACCACACGCACACACTCGAGCACCCACATGAACTACGGCAATAAACTTATAGTTGGACTCCCTACAAGTGATGACCAATGGCGGGAGTGTGGGACTTGTTCTACACTCCTACACAGGCCTACTGTGACCACAGTAGTGTCCTTATAAATTTTGATAACTCAAGTAGGCGGAGGGTCTCGTACGATCTTGGGCGTATGCATACTAAGGTGATGGGTGTGAGACGGAACGAAACCGTATTTGCATTTCATCTAATAGACCAAGTTGTCTATTAAGGATTAAGTAGCCCGTATGATTCTAGTAAGATGAAGGTGCATGTTCCCTGCCAACTAAATAAAGAGTGAACGATGTAATGTTATTGTAGTATCATGTTTAGGATTGTTCATTATTACTTTGTTTACGGTTGAATGCATTCAATGGTTTACTATGTACTCAGCATAGCTGATTGTGTGTTATTATGTGTTTGTTGACCTGTGATGAACCATTGATGCTACAATGGGGAGCAGACTAGGTGTATTGGTGCTGCTGCATAATACCGAGCATACGGGGGATAATCCTTAGTCTTTGAACTTTAAAGTGTTTTAATTAAGTATTATAAGATTATTATGATTTACTTAATTAGTTTGTGGTTTGAATAAAAGGTGTCGTTGATGATTCCCGAGTTGTAGTTACATTTTTATTTCCGCTGCATTTCAGTTTTCGAGACAATGATTTGAGTTAACATTCCTTTTTAATAAGCCTTGCGTTTCATCGCGGCGGTAACGCTCCCAAAGTCGACGCGACGTAGTCGTAGACGTGTATGGATTTTGGGGGTGTTACACGACTAGATGGCAAATCATAGCCATTCCACTTCTAATCTCTGTTATTGGTTTGAATCTCCTGATATTGCTTTCTCCAAAATCATCCGTAAGGATGCTTCAGGGTGTTAATTGGGTTCCTCCCTAGTTTCTTTCTGGGTAAAAAAAAAAGACCTTACGGAGAGCGCCACGTGAAACAGTTTCTTAGCTTGTTTAGAAACGCCTTTTCATATATTAATATAGATTTTATCAAAGATAAGAAGGAATCGTTTAACGAACGAAATTCGCTCAAATCTTTGTTGCGTCAAGTTCCCTAGGATGCGTTGATGCAATAGAGAGACAATTTACAAAGCCCAGCAACACAACCACATGTTGCATATGATGTAGCCAAGGTGCATGGAACGTAGCATGGTTGCGCCAGACGCATGGTGGTGCACCACACGCACCATTTTTTCACTTTCCCCGTGCAATCTTCGAACTTGTTTAATTTTTCTTGTAATTAGTCTTGCTTTCGACGAACGTTTCACAGACTTTTCATACAAACTTTCCACAACGCTGTCACTCATACATCATCATATTTCACATCCAAAACTCTCTCAAACACACATTCAAACTTACATTCAAACACATATTCGAATTTTTTTAATTTACATTCAAACCCTATTAAAGCTTCAAGATGCTCCTCCTGCAGATGGTTACATAAGACCCAGGCGGCAAAGATATACTTCATGAGGGTCAATTCCAATTGATTCTTGATTTATTAACAATATATTTGTCATGATGTAGATCATTTAAAGAAATTAATGCTCTCTTGTACATTCTTCTCTAATCTCTCTTCATTTTTATATTTCTTATATATTTCTATACATTATTATTCATAAGCATGCTTGTATGCTTTAACGCTTTCATTACCGCACATGCGTATTTTTGCTAATTACACAATCTAAATAAATATTTTAAAGCTAAATTCACATAACTTGGACAATTAGATCAGGTTGCTGTAATTTGATAACATAATACTATGTTACCAAAAATTAGTCTTTTTCTTATTTAATGAACCGACATAGATTAATTTTTAGATTACATGAACATATTGCTTGGTATTTAATTGCATGAACCTCGAAAATGAATCGTTATTAAGTATAGGCCAGCAATGAGCCAATTTGAATCATGATCATATGAGTCTTCATTGATCAATTATGAAGTCATGATGGAGAAATCTACACTGGATAAGTCCTTAAGTTGTTCCTAACATTTTTCAATATCCAATCAGCTTTATGAGTCTTCCTTTAAAGATTTATTGTCGACTTCTCTATTTCAAAACAAAAATCTTTTCAATAAAATATCAAATACACAATCATCCTGCGTAGCAATAAAAACACGACAATATTCATAAAAGATTGTCAAATACTATATATGAATAGTGTAAAGAGAAATAGAGGTGCAGGTATTGTGAGATGGCGCAGGTACAAAGTATTGTTTTGGAATGTAAGGACTCGGGAGGGAGCGCCACTTCATCTTAAATATGTACAAATTTTGTATATCAAGTGGATTTTTGTTAATAAATATTACTAATATCAAGTCGTACAATTTTAATATTACATAGGAATTGTCTTTCTCTTAATATATGTTAAGTAATAAAAATTTGCTGACTTAATATTTTTTACCACTACGACTTAATATCAATAACATTTTATTTACGAAAATATCACTTGATCTCCAAGATGAATTGACATTTCTTCACTCAGAGTTATAATGCAATTACGAATGTCAACAAGCCAAAGCCAAACTTTAGTGTGTTCAACCTAATTCTCATAATAAACCGTAAATATTTGTTATACACCCATGTACATGATAAACATTATAGCCCCACGTATATGATAAACATTACCTCAAGCTAAACTTGACCTAGTGGTAAGGAAAGAACCTTCCAACCTTAAAGTTTGGGATTCGATCCCCACTAGCAATACTTTGGGATAGGATTCTCTTTACCATCCCCCACTCTCAAAACGTCTACCCGTAACATCATCACCTACAAGATGTTTCGGTTTAGTAGGGCCCTTCAGCTTACCGTGGGATCCGTAGTGTGGGAAAAAGAAAACATCACACACGAAGGCAACCAAACTACAATTATTCGTGCGGAGGTTTATTTAGGTTTATTTGTTGATAAACCCCAATCGGCAATCCAACTCCAACAAAAACCCTTGCATTGCATTGTCTTGTATCTTCTCTCTCCAACAACCAAGAAAAATTCTGAATGGCATCAAGCAGCGGAAGAAAGAGAATAGGATCAAGCAGCGACAATGGAGGAGGCGGAGTAATAGCAAGAGTAACAAGCACAGTTTCAGACTCACCAATCTTCCAAAAGGGTGTACAATCTGCTAGTGGTGCGGCCGACATCACCAAGAAGCTGCTCAAAAGCACCGGCAAAGCTGCTTGGATCGTCGGCACCACTTTTCTCGTCCTCGCACTTCCCCTCATCATCGAGCTCGAGCGCGATGGTCAATTGGATGCTTTGGAGCTTCAGCAGGCTAGCCTTCTTGGCACCCCTCCCCCCGCCTCTGCTCATTGATTAACATTCAGGGTTCCTTCTTTTAAGTTTGACTTTCATATAATGAATGAGATTTTCTGGATTATATGTTCTGTTTTATGATTTATTAAAAAGGGTTGTTCTTTTCGATTTCAGGGTTTTTTATTATTACTATTTTGCGATTTCAGTTTATGGGTTTCTGGATTGTGATATGAATGAAGTTTCGAATTGCATCTAGTTTTTGGCTTTGATTCTTTTTGTGTGTTTTAGGGTTCTTTCTTATGAGTTTGAGTTTAATATAAGGAATGAGCTTTTGTCGATTATTTGTTCTCTTATGAATTAATTGTTGAGAAGGGTTTTTCTTTTTGATTTTAGGGTTATATCTTTGTGTTTTGAGCGTATATATATTTCTATATTGTGTTATAAATCAATCTTTGGAATTGCATCTAGTTTTTGCTTTTATTATTGTGGCTTTGAAAGTTCTTTCTTATGAGTTTGAGTTTAATATAATGAAGGAGCTTCTCAATTTTACGCTTATTTTCATGCGATTTTAGCCTATATGAGTTTTTAGATTGTGATATGTATGAAGTTTTGAATTCCGTCGATTTACTTTTTTAGTTGATGTTAATTTTTAATCTATGATGAAGCGAAGTGCAGCTTTTGGCTTCCTTTTTTTCCCCTGGGTTTTATTGCTCTTATTTATGGGTTTGATTTTAATAAAACGAATGAGCTTTTATGGATTCTATGTTATGTTATGATTGAAAAGGGTTTTCCATTTCGATTTTAGGGTTATTTCCGTGCAATTTTGGCCTATGAATTTTTTTTATGCTGTGCTATGAATGAATTTTCAAATTGCATCTATTTACTTTGTTAATTGATATTAAGTTTGAATCCATGGTGAAGCAAACTTTTTTTTTTTTTGAGGGGACATGGTGAAGCAAACTAGCAAAGTGCTGTTTTTGGCTCTTTTTTTCTTCCTCGAATTGATTTGATTTCAGTTGGATTTTAGGGTTTTATTTGATGTTGATATCTGATTTGGACTGGATGATCTTAGTGAGATTCTAAAACCCACTTTTGTTATTTTCGTGAGTTGTTTATCTTGCTGGCCTTACTATAGAATGACAATGAAAGTTTACCTGTTTGTTGATTTGTTCTACACTTCTACTGGTGTATGTTTATGATGAAATTGAATTGCTTGGTGAGTTTGCTGTTGGTGATGGGATGTATAAGTTATCGAAAAGGCTTAATCTTTCAAAATATATCATTGCTTTATCATGAGGATGGTGCTTATTGTGATGATTTGGATAGTGGGATATAGAGGGCTCATTAACTGAGAGAGAATGGCGGGAACCGGGAATTCAGTTTTCTCATTAATTGAGAGAGAATGGCGGGAACCAGGAATTCAGTTTTATACTGGTCTACGTTTAGACTGAATGGAAGTACTTGGCAAGGTCTTATGGTGATGTGATATATGTTGGCTGCCAGAAAGACTTAATCCTTCAACTGGAGTTCTTATCTGTTTTCGTTTGTGAGAATGATGCTTGTTAATGCCGAGATATGGATACTGAGATGCATAGGGCTATTAAGGGACAGAGAACAGTGGAATTCCATTTCTCTGTTTGCATTTCTAGATTAGTTTGTTTGCAACGGACACAATTAGTTTAAGAAGTAGCACTGAAGCATACCAACTTCTGTTCTATGGTATCTTCACTGTGACTCGATGATTATATCTACTTTTTTCATCAGTCCTAAATATTCCGAAAATGGCCCTCTATTTTCCCCAGTATCTGCTTACCACCCCTTGTCTATCCCTGGCCCCTGGGATTCATTCAACACCCTCATGTGTAACAAAATGCATCATGAATCAGGCAAAGCTCAATTTTCACTAGTCCCTTTGCTGCTGAATCGATGTCCATTCGGCCAATAAATATGCTTGTACAAAACTCTGAACTACTTCGGGATTCTTATTTGTATGCTGATCTCTTTGTATCTATTTCATTGAGAGTGAGCTGGAAATCTGAAGTGAGTACTCTTCTTTCTGCAATTTTCTTCTTTTCAATGATTGATGTTCAAGGACAGGATTGAGTTTCTAGCATCAGTATCTGTCTTCTTTGGCCTAGTTAAGGAAACCGTCTTTTGTTCTTCATCTGATTCACTAGCTAGTGTTTGATCACATTAATTCTGTTGTCGATTTGCTGTGTCGTCTTCCTGTTGGCAATCCCTCTTGTCTGACAAGATGATACTGTAACTTGTGTCCCATATTGTGAATGTGGGCAAAGTGTAGATCTTTTGAGTTTTGGGTAAAATTCTTGGAATTATCAGTAACTGGTAATTGCTTGTATCAACTCTGAGTTACAACAGTATTTTGCGGTTTTCTAACTACTAATATATAGATGCTAATTTCCCCCAAATCATATCATACAATATATAAAGCAGAGTACAATATCATATAAGTGCATCTGTTTACAATATCATATAAGTGCATCTGTTTACAATATCATATAATTTCCCCCAAATTAGCACAATATTTTAGCATCTGTTTACAATATCATATAAGTGCCATATATCATATCATATAATCATATAACTAATATATAAAGAAGAGTACAAAAGTCAGCTCATGAGGTCGCGACATTGTGTCCGCATTGGACGTCATTTGTCGCGTTCATTAAGTGTCATGTCATATTTTTTTTGAATATAAATAGAGTCTAAATTGATTGGAATATAAAATATAGTAAATTAATTATAGCTTTTAATTTATAGTTCGTAAAATTATAATTTTTGTACCATTGAAAAGTGTTTTAAAAGCATTTTAAAATAGAATTCATTTATATTATGTTTAAAATTTTATATTAAAGTAACATATAAAAGGAAATATTGACTATACTAACGTATTAAAGTAACCTATTGCAATTGAAATTAGCGATTCAACTAGAATTAGGTTAAAATATAAAGGAACCTACTGCAATTGAAATTAGGAATTCAATTAGAACGAACTAAGGTTGTTAAGAGATTCAATTAGAATTAAGGTTGTTCTACAAAACTTATTATTCATGTTAGAATTAGAATAGACTGTCAGCGGTCAACTTTGCACTTTGAGTTTTCTCCCCTATATTTTATATCCATTTAGGTTGTGTTTGGATACCATCATTTTATTTAAAATAGTGAAATTCAATTCCAGAATTTGAATTACTATAATTCAATTTCAAGTTCTGTGTTTGGGAAAATTGAGAATTTGAAATTTGGAATTTCAAGTCCTGTTGCTTGAAATTGAATGTGTAGTGCCATACCTTCTATTATTAAGTCATTCAAACTATTCAACAACTTGTGAACAAAATAGTGCTTCCTTTTCACTCGAATTGCATTTTTTTTTTTACAAATCAAAATCAAAATCAAAGTTTTTACTTGTAATTATAAACCCCTATTTTTACCCCAATTGATTATTTAGAATGAAAAATTCTGATTTTACCTCACCAAATTGTCAAAATTGTTAAATTCAGATGAAATTGAAGATTTAAATCCTGAAACTTGCTTCAAATCAAGCAAAAATTATTGCACACACCCAAATTTGTTTCCAAACTGCTCAAAATTGCGGTGTTTTGCAGTGGTGCAATTGAAGAATCACAACCTTAAGAATTGAGAAGCTGGTGACAATGGTGAAAAGCGAGAATCATGGTGGCAGGGCAATGATGGTAATGGAGAAGAGAGAGAGAGTTGTGGTGGTTGGGGCAGTGGTGGAGAGAGAAACAGATTTATGGATGAAGAACACAGTAGAAGTGAGAAGAAGTGGTATATGAAGGAATTGAAATGACGTAAAATTAGGTGTAATTTGGAATTCATAAAGTTGTACTAGTTTTTGTAGTGGTTTGGATTTGGGCCAAATACAAATCCAAATTCTTACATTATCCAAACAATATATTTGACCCAATTACAGGATTTCAAATGAAATCCATTGATCCAAACAGGCCATTAAGCTAATTACTTGAAAATACATATTATAGATTTTTAGCGGACTTTGCACATTGAGTTCTTTCCCAGGGTACGGTTTCTAATAAATATATCCCTCCTATATTCTTTTCCTTTGATAAGAAACAAATTATGCATCCTTCATCTCCTCGAAACATGAATGTTGGATAAGATGAGGCATGACCAACATATTAGAAAGAGGGTTGATATTGTTAATCATGTTGGTCTATTGAGGCTTGAAGGGCATAGCAACATGCCGTATCAACATACCTTAGCAACATACTGTTGTATGCAATATTACTAATCCTTCATACTTTAACAATTTGTTTCATATTTATATGACATGTGCTTTTATTTAATTTGTAAACGCAATGAGTTAGGGACAAACTCTATAGAATGCCATCTGTTATATGCCAAAATCAGTATTCACCCATATGCCATCCGTCATCTTTCCCACAAAGTTATGATCCCTACTATCCTTTTTCTCATCTCCTACATCTGTGTCCCAACACCAATTTTGCAAGTAATTAAAGACGGGGGAAGATATGTACTTAAATATATTTATTGCTCTATTTTTTTATCTTTATATAACTCAAATTTTAAACTATGATTCGGAAAGATATATTTTGTTTGATCCTGTAATACTCTTTAGTTATAGTTACATGCAAGTACACTATTCTTGTAGTTATTTCTATATGTATCTAAAATAAAGAATAAAGGGTTTTTTCACCAGGTACCCCTGTGGTTTTTCAAAATTCATAGGGTACCCCTAATTTTTTTTTTTTTGATGCACCAGGTACCCTTACTGTTTCAAACAAATGTACGAAATGCCTTTAATGACTAACGGTGTTAAGTTTTCATTAGTCATTAACCCTAACTCACCCATCTAACCCTAATTAAACTCTAATTAACCCTAATTAACTAACTAAACTAACTTATAACCCACCACCCCTCCTCTACCCCACCCACCCACCACCACCTGTAACACCCCTCCCCTCCTCTACCCACCCCTCGCAGCAGCCGCCCTTCCCCCCACCCCCCGCAGCACCCCTCCCCTCCCCCACCACTGCGGTAGCCACCCTCCCCCATCCCTCGCAGCCCCTCCGCTCCCCCACTCCCGTCGATTTCCCCCACCCCTCGCAGCACCCCTCCCCCACACCCCGCGGCAGCCACCCTCCCCCTTCCATCGCAACCCCCTCCCCTCCCCCACTCCCATCGATTTCCCCCCACCCCCACCCCCGCGGATGCTGTTCTTAATTTATCTCTCCTTCTTCTTCATTGATTTTCTTGATTTCAAAAACTGATTTCAAAACTAATTTCGAAAATAATTTCAAAAGGTTTTCGCAAATTGATTTCGCAAAAGGTTTTCGAAAATGGTTTTCGAAAACCTTTTCGAAAATGGTTCTTGATTTTGAAAATGTTTTCGAAATTGATTTTCGAAAATGATTTCGAAAATGTTTTCGAAATTGATTTTCGAAATTGATTTTTGAAATCAGTTTTTGAAATCAAGAATCTGGTGGTGGTTGCTGCTAGGGGAGGGGGGATGCTGCCGGGGGTGGGGGTGGGGGTGGCGGTGGGTTGGGAAAATCAAGGGGGAGGAGGCCTGCTGCAGGGAGTGAGGGAGGGAGGGGGAAGGGAGGTGGTGGTGGTTGGGTGGTGGTTGGGTGGTGGTTGTGGGGTTAGGTTTCAAGTTATGGGGTTAGGGTAGGGTTAGAGGTTAGGGTTTAGTTAGTTAATTAGGGTTTAATTAGGGTTAGAGGGGTTAATTAACCCTAATGACTAACGGAAACTTGACACGGTTGGTCATTAAGAGTATTTCGTGCATTTTACTGAAATAATAAGGGTACCTGGTGCATTAAAAAAAATTAAGGGTACCCCATGAATTTTGAAAAACCACAAGGGTACCTGGTGAAAAAACCGAAGAATAAATAATACGTTATTAATCTAAATAAATAAATTTTCATAAGTTGTAAAACTATATTGTGAATGAATCTTATTTTCGAAGCATATATTGAGCACTTTACAATGGTAAGATTATAATATTTCGAATTATATATCAAAAGTTATATTCAATTTACATAATATAATAAAACCGAACTCTAATCTTCACTTATCTAAAACACCTTGATGTATTTATATCTATTAAGAACTCTATTTTTTTTTTTTGAAAAAAACAATATGGCATGCTTAGGTGCGCTCTCTATAATATTCTAAGATTGTTTTTTAAAATTCAAACTCTTATTTGTTTGATCACCAAAACTCCAATAAATATATAATTTTACCGCTATAGAACTTTATATTTCTTGTAATAACAAAGTTTCTTAATGAATTTGTTTTAGGTACTAATTTTGGTTTGAGTTTAGAAAGACTAAGATTTTGAACGATAATATATTTTCAGAAACTGTAAAATTATACTGTAAAGGGATCTTATTTTGAAGCATATTTTGGGCGCTCGCCAATGGTTCAAAAATTATAATATTCTTAATTATGTAGCAAAGTTATTATTATACACAATTTACATATATAATATAGTACTTAAGATTGTTTATTCAAAACCAAACACTAATATTTATCCAAAGCTACTGATACATATTTAAATACATGTAGTATTCTATTGTTTAAAAGATAAAAATAAAAATTAATGACAATCATATGTGGCACTCTACGACCTTGAAATCCTGAGTAGTTCCCCGTGCTCTTGAAAAGTTACTCTTTTATGTATTTAATTAAGATTAACATTGAGATTATTCAGATTATCTCTTTTATATAAGCCAAGGGAGGAGATGTGTTGTCCCCCTTTCAAATGACTATAATAACCACTAATAAATTAAAATAACATTTTCTTTTTATCTATCTATCTATCTATATATATATATATATATATATATATATATATATATATATATATATATATATATATATATATATATATATATATATATAATATATATATATATATATATATATAGCTAAGTACATAATGCTTATTTGTCAAGCTAATATCAATTCCGCCAAATGTCGTCTCCACTATTATCCTCACATTTTCAATGCCACGTGTAGTCTCTATCTCTAAACTTGTTGTTGGGTAGACTCCAACATCAATCCATGCATGTGCCATGGTCATCTAAGTTTTGGAAATTAAAAGTAATTGGATCAGTTACAGTAAATTGATTATAAAAGGTAATAATTTGGTTCCTTAAATCAAGCAAAGATTGATTTGGTTGAAAAAAATTATTATATTTAACTTCTGATGCGTATGAGGAGCATCATGTTCGAAAATGATATGAAATAGAGGTAGTAATTATGTAGAGTTCTAGTTCTGTTAGAATTCTATGTAAATTAGGGTTTTATTTAATTAAGTGTTTAAGTGATAAAGGAATCCTATGATACTTAGGAGTCTAATTCCTTATCAGAGTCTAAGTAGGAGTTTTATTATGTTGCTAATTATCTATGATAGGCGTGTGATATAGATAATTATAGGTTATTATTTATCTTTATCCTTAAGATGGAGATAGATAAGTTTATTAGTTGTTATCTTTAAGTTTTACTAGTCCTAGTAGGTTTAGGAAATCTTGTAGTATAAATAGGCTATTTCGGCCATAATAATAAGTAAGAGTTGTTTTGTTTAAAGATTAAACGTAAGTTTATGATTGATTTTGGACGTACTTAATTCCAAGATTTTATTGTTTTTAGAGAGCGAATCTAAATACAAGAACCTTAGATTTAGGCGAGTGAAACCTAAAACTAAGCGAGATTTGCGTGAGTTAGTGAGTGAAGCTAATAAACCAATCTCAAATCCTTTCCTAATTCAAGTTTACGGTGAGTGAAGCCATAAAAGTGAATTAGAATCCTTAGGGGAGATTAACTGAGTGAAGGTTATTCAAAGCTAAGCAGATTCCCGTCGCGGAATCATATCAACTTCCCTTTTCATTTGCCAAATCAATGGATTGTATAAAATATCGTGATTAAGGACAAGATTGTTCAACACCAAAAAAAAAAGGCAAGATTGTGTTCCTCTAGAGAAATGCAAGAGATTTTAAAACTTTCTGCAGTTATATATATACGATATTGTTATGCAGAAATTTTCGAGGCACCATTGCACATACAAAAATAAGAGTATTCCAGTAATAGATACAAAATAGGATAGAAAACTGGAGAGTAAAGCGAAAAAGAACATGCAACACTCAACAATTAACCGTTGTCCGATCGCTGGTGGTAGAACTTCGGTGGAAGTATCGGTGGCTTCAAGTTCGACAAAAAAAGCAGAGGAAAATATAGTTGCGCAAATGAAAATGAGTTGGACTTAAGAGAGTCCCAATTGAGAAAATTGGTTTAAATATTAAGAAAAAGATTTTTTTGGTGAATAATCTGGAAGATCTAGGATGGTGGATTGATTGAAATCAGGTTCGTATCATTTGGTGAACTTCATTGAAGAAATAGGAAATGGATTTCTAAAGATTATATGGAGAAAAGAAAACGGGACGACATTCTAAAGAATAGAGAGAGAAAAGGAGAAATTGTTTTACTATATATTTGTAATAATAATACTGAGTACTATAATAAAAAAAACATTTTTTAGAGTAGTATAATACAAAACTAGGATAATTAAAGAAATTTTATGTTATTGAGGTACACCAATAACTATGAAGATAAAATACTTAATTGATATATTGGGAATGATACTCATCTTTGCAGATAAAGTGAGGTAAGTGAAATGAAAAATGGTAGACCTGTAACTTAATAAGTTCAGAACTTTTATTTTTAGAGGATAAGTTATTGACTTAATCATTCACACTATATCAATCAAGCATATATTGAATCAATCAACCACCTTAATAAGCATTGTGAATTTTCGCCATAAATAAGACAAGTTAGGGCATGTTATCTTCGGCATAAAACAGCTGAACTGAACTGAATTGAACTGAACTGAGCTGAATTGAATTAAACTGAATTGAGTTAAACTGAATTGAATTAAATTGAATGTAATAAATATATAAATAATACTTAAACAATAATAATATGAATATTAAATAATAATTATAATGATAAGTAATAATAATAGTATTTTGGATATTTTTAAATGATAGTTATGAATAACTCGTATTAATAATCATAAAATAATAATAATAATAATAGTTAATGATAATTAATGATAATTATTTTATATTATTTGTATTAATATATTAATAAATGATGATGATTATATAATAACAATAATACATAAGAAGTAAATTGATATTACTATTTTAATAATTAGATTTAATAATATAATAATATTTAGTAATAAAAATAATGACTGGGTCGAACCGCGCAAAATTGCATTTAACCCGTTTTGAAGCAATTTGATTGGGTTATGGGCTAAAAAACGTGAGTTTATTTGTACTTTTGACCTAAACCATATTCCTCTTAACAATAATAGTAATAATAATGAGTAAATTAAAGCTATAATAAACAAGAAAAATCCTACTACTAATTGTAGATAATAGTAATAATAATGAGTAAAGCTATAATAAACAAGAAAAATTAGTTAAAGTTAAATAATGACCTTAAGCAGGTCCAATTTTTTAGGGTCGTTATAAGAAAAAAAGAAAAATCCTACTACTAATTATAGATAATTCACAAGTCATAATCTTGCAGCACAAGGGTCATAAGCCAGTTTCAAACTATTCTCATTACAATATTCTAAATTTTTTAATCACAAGGCCATAATAAATATTTCAACCTAAAATTCCGAGATACACCTCATTCACGAGTATGTTAGAATGTAAATATAGAAGTTTGAAATTTGTCTACAATATGAAAAAAACAGGTCATATGGTGATTAAGAAATAGAAGGCAAATCAAGACAAAAACATGCCATATTTAAAATAATTTTTTCACTTAGAGATTTAGATATAACCTCATTCATTGTGATGAAAATCATGTTATATAAAACTTTGATATTGTTCTTTAATACAACTTGGATAATCATATCATACAAAAAATAAAAATCTGTAATAAGATAGTAATAAGAGAGAGGGGTTGAGCGGGACTGCAAAAAGTAAGGAGTGAAAGTTGTTGCATGATTGAGTGCCACAAGTAGCGCACATTGTGTTTTTATATGAGCCTCTGAATAAAACAATGGGCAAAACAAAAGCTTCTTCATTCAACTATTTTTGTTTTTAAAAAATACTTTTTTGCTAAGCAAGTAATTATATTAATTAGAGCAAACAATTACAACTTAAAACCAACTAAGAGGAAGCGAACAAAAATAGAGTTGGTTGGTCACATGTTTTATCAAGACATTAGCTACATCAACCACTGAACATACGGGTCATAAGTCGATTTTGAAATTTATTTTTAATACACGATATGATTATGAAAACTTGAAATCAATCAGCTACTATTCAAATCATGATTTAGAAGAAACATCCTAAAATCTTAAATTTATAACAAAGTATTCCCCCGCATTTTAATGTGTTTTTTGTTTCATTTACATATTTATAATTGTATATATCACGATTACAAGATTTTTAAAGTTTAAAAATATTGTAACGAAGGATTTATATATATATTAAATATAATTTCACATCTTATATTCTTTTAATCTTAAATAAATAGATTCTAATAATTACGGATTTAATATATTTCGAATAAAAACAACTACATAATATACAAAACAATTGTTGCACATTATACACGGCTCCAAATCATTTCTACATAAACCTCCCATGCATTTTTGCACGGGTGGAAAGCTAGTATATATAAAAGAGAATTATACAACCTATTGTATAGAATAATTCAATAATAAAATGTGCAATCACCATTAATAACTTGCACAAAATAGGTTGACACAATAAGTTCACGAAAATAGTTAGAATCTTCAATCAAAAAAAATATTAGCAATATATCCTGACAACATTATACTTTTTTTTAAAATCAACATTAATTCATTGATTCAAAGTCATACGACATCTACAATAGAAGTCAACACTAAAAAAATACATATCAAAATGAAATAAACACAATTCGAATATGACAAAACCAGGTCAAAACTAAAAAATTACATATTAAAATGAAATAAACACAATTCTAATATGACAAAACCAAGTCAAAACTAAAAAAATACATGTCAAAATGAAATAATCACAATTCTAATATGACAAAACCAATTCAAAACTAAAAAAATACATTTCAAAATGAAATAAACACAATTCTAATATGACAAAACCACGATCATTGAGTAGATCTAACAATTCTAAAAACCTTCGTCTTTCACATCGCTGTCCGACACAACCTTCTGCAAGGGGGTCTATTGATCTTTTATAGTTTTGAAGTAGAACTGAATTCAATTCAAGTGATTGTAAACGAAGTATTGACATCTGTTGCAACTCCACAAACTTCGATGAACAAATCAACCTCTTAAATTACACAAAAACCTAAAAATAAAACTCTCACATGGAGAGAGATGAACCCCAATATATGGGTAGAAAAACTCTCCATTAGAGAGAGACTGAAGTTTATTAGAAATATAAACATAAAAAACTAGTAACAAAAGGTGAAAAGGGGATTATCACCGCCCAAAAGGGTGGCGTTTACCCCTAGGTTAAAAATTAGGGTTCTCCTAAAAAAAAAAAGTTTGAAAATTAAGGTTTTGTAGGAGAGAAGAGAGAAAAAAAAAAGAGAGGAGGCGTTTATTTCCTTCTTTTTTAACAACTTTGACAACATAATACTTTGTATTTACAAATTTCAAACAATATTGTTATATTAACATTTACAAGGTTAAAGAAGCCGACAAGTAATTATTAAATCATTAGCAAATTTTTCAGTGACGGTGTTGAACAGTTAAAAATCAATCACCTTCAGTTTAAAAAGACAATAAATAACCTCAATAATTGATATCATTATCAAAATAATTTTAGATCAAAAAAATATGTTCATCCATATAAATATAACTATATAAGTTTGTTGACGCAATCATGGCGTGAATATAGGACTAGTATAAGCGAGGAGAAATGGACCCAAAACGAAGGAGGAGAAGCGGAGGAGATCGAATCAAAAAACCCTCGCCGGAAAAACGTCGGCAGTAGTCGCCGGAAAAACGTCGGCAGCAGTCGCCAGAAACTCGCCCACACCCAGTCGCCGGAAACAAACCTCGTCAGAGTGTGAGAGAGTGTGAGAGGAGAGAGAGAGAGACTTAGAGAATATCGAAAAAATGAAAACCCACGTGCGTTTTTTGGGAAGCGAGAGCAGGTTTCCTCCCAAAACCGCAACAATATATGTTGTCTCTAGGTTCAGAAAGTTTTCAAAATATATATCCGTTGCAACAATATTGCTCCGATTTTCGCCCAAAACCACAACAATATTGTTATTTTCTATTTTTTTCTTTTCTTTTTATGTGATATATTGCTGCGTATACGTAAAACCGCATCAATAAGCATTTATTCTACTAGTGAAAGTTAGAATTATTCACGACTTTTTTCCCCTTTAAAAGATACGTGATATGGAGTTTTATTTTGTGGCTGCTATTCCATTGACGATGTTGATGTGGGCGTAGACAAATACTCCCTTTGTCCTATAATATAATGCTTACATTTCATTTTTGGTGTTCCAAAATATTGTTCCTACTTTATTTTTTATTAATTTGTTTTAACTAAATTATCCTCAATTTTCACACAAACTTCCCAAAGTATTCATATATTTCTTTAAAAATGTGTGTTCCTATTATTGATTTGCACCATTCCAAAGAAGTTTTATTGCTTTTTATTTTTTAAAAAAAAAAAGAAAATGAAGGGAGTAGTTCCAAGCATTGTTGTTAAAATCTCGATTCGGATCTTACGATCCTACGATTTTACGATGCGAAAGGACCTCGCCGATCCCGATCCTACATAGGATCTTAATCTTGTAGGATCTTTCCATCCTACCCAACCTCAAAAAATGACATTATAGGATCTTAATACGATTCTATGATCCTACAATTCTACGATTCAATTCTATCGTAAAAAATCATAAAGTACTTTCACATATTATGTTTCTTCTATTAGATTTTGGGTGCATGTTTCTTCAATCTTATAGTATTGAAAAACTATCACCATTTGCTAATAAAATAAGTCATTATTAATTTGTGTAAATTTTTAACATGAGTTTTTGATCATATTCTAGCATAATTATCTCTATTTTACAGAATTGTAGGATCTTACGATCCTACGATTCGATTCCACCGATTTGATCCTACCAACCCCTACGATCCAAAATAGTATCCCGATAACATTGGTTCCAAGACAAAAGTATTTTATTAAATTTTTTATTTTTGAGAATCATACTACTCCCTCCGTCCCAAATTAATTGCTACATTTTGATCGTAGGCACTATTCACGTCATAAATTTGACCATCTTTTACGCCATATACATAAGAAAAAACATAGTCATGTTGGATCTTGTTTGATTTGTCCCAATTTGTATTTTTCAAATATATAATTTTTATAATTTTTTCATATATGTAACTCAAGATATTGGTTTTTGAAGTTGCATCTCGTAAACTATTAAAAAGCAAATGTAGCAACTAATTTAGGACGGAAGGAGTACTTCTTTCAATCTTCTTAATTCCAGTAAAAATAAAGAAGTAAACTCTATATTATGGGACATAGGGATTATGATATATCCGTTAATTCGGGTCAGGGTGAAATAATACATCTATGGTACTTAAACTTTAGTTTTGAAGCCTGTGCGTTGCACGGATTATTGTTTATTTTAGTTTTGCAAATTTTTTTGTTAACATTGTTATTTTTTGTTGATGTAAAATGAGATTATTCAACACAATTGCTATATAATTTTTCCGTTCTTTTTCTATTGCAACAAAACTCCAATTTTAGCTTATATTCCATATATATTTAAATCTATGTACAACTCTATTTTTTTTTAAAGGAGTTCTCGTTATCCAAAACTTCTTTTATGTATTTAAATAAATGTAAGAATCTCTTTGTTAAAATATTTAAAATAAAATTTATGACATGACAATCATATGTGGTGCTCTCTAGCTATTTCAGAAGTTATAGATTTATATTGCAAATGGATTTTATTTCGGAGCATATTTCGAGCACTATCCAATGGAACAAAAATTATTATATTTCACGTAGCAAAAGTTATACACAATTTATATAATACAATAATTTAGGTTGTTCATGCAAAATCAAACTCTAATTTTTTCTTATATGAATTTCTTATGTGTATTTAATCTATGTAAAACTCTATTTTTAAAAATATTTAAAATAAAAATTAATGATATGATCACAATCCTATGTGGCACACTCTATTTTATAAGTTGTAGAATTATATTATAAATGGATCTTATTTCATAGCATATTTTAATTTGAGCACTATCTAATAGAACAAAAATTATAATATTCCGAATTAGATAGCCACAATTTACATAATATAGTAATTTAGGTTATTCATGCAAAATCAATCTCTAATTTTAGTTTATCTAGAACTTCTTATGTGCATTTGAATCTATATATAACTCTATTTTTAAAAATATTTAAAATAAAAGTTAATGATATGACAATCCTATGTGGTACTCTCTATTTCATAAGTTGTAGAATTATATTTAGTGGATCTTATTTCAGAGCATATTTCGAGCACTCTCCAATGGAACAAAAATTATAATATTTCGAATTACGTAGTAAATAATTTAGGTTGTCCATGCAAAACCAATCTATAATTTTAGCTTATCTAGAACTCCTTACGTGTATTTAAATCTATGCAGAACTCTATTTTTGTAAAGAAAAATAAAAATAAAAATTGATGACATGACAATCCTACGTGTCACGCTCTATTCATAAGTTGTAGAACTATATTATATATGGATCTTATTTCGAATCATATTTCGAGCACTATCCTGGTACAAAAATTATAATTTTTCTATTACATAATATAATAATTTAAATTGTTCATTCAACACGAAACTCTAATTTCGCTTATCCAAAGCTGGTTATATGTATTTAAATCTATGTACAACTCTATTTTTGTAAAAAGGAAAAATAAAATTGATGACATGGAAACCAAAATCTTCTTAAACCCTTGCAACTCATCTCCCCACAACTAGTCTCCCACTTTTCAGTTCTCACATCAATCAACTGAAAATCTCCATTAACGCCGCCGTGTAAGTACAACACACGAAGATGAGAGAGAATATGGGGAAAAAGAGATCAAGAGAACGCACTCTCAATCCACACCCTTTTCTCGCCGAACAACCCACCGCTGTTTCCAAAAACCGTACTAAACCTCCCAAACGCCACCAACAGCAAGAACATGTATTTTGCCTCTCTCTCTACATCTTCAATTTTTATTTTTGACATATTGGGACTTAATGCTTTTATCGTTGTTGTTGTAGTGATTGATATTTTTATTGTATTTGGATGAGTTCTAAGTTTAATTGGGTTTGATTTGAAAATTTGGGGAACTTTTTGCAGATGATTTCCAACAGTTTGAGCGATAAAATCCTTAAGGAAGCGTTTAAACAGCATAAGGAAATTGTTGATGAAGAAAACGAAGAGCAAAACCCTGCTATTCTTAATTTATCTGCTGTTCAATTTCCACTGCATGATGAGGAAGAAGACATTGATGATTTTGCTGGTTTCTCTGAGACACAAACCCAGTTCAATGATTACGAGGTCTCAATTTCTTTTTTCCAGATTATACTTCTTCGTTTAATTTTTGTTTAGATAATTGGGTATATGCGTTCATGTACTTGGTTAAAAAAATAATGACATATGTTTATGAATTTGAATAATAATTACATAAGGGTACTTTAGAGAAAGGAAGGGAAGAGAAAAGAAAAGAAAAGAAGGGAAGAGAAAGGAAGAAAACCTTAATTTCCCATGTTTGGTATAAATTTTCTTTCCTTCCGAATTCCCCCGCTTTTGGGAGGAAAGGAAAGTGAAATTTTATTAAAGAGTCTTCTCTTCCAATTCCTCCTATTTTCAATTTTTTTTTTAATGAACTAAACATTGGAAAGTAATAAATTTCCTTCCACTTCCTTTCTTTTCCTTCCAAATTCCTTCTACCAAATAAACTGTAAATTCCCCTTGTGTTCCCTTATAGAATAGAGATTAATTTGATAATGAATTTATAGGAAAAATGGTAAATTTTTGGGTGTATGCTTTGAAATTTGCTTGTAATTCATGTAGGATGTTTAGAGAACTTGGTTTTAGAAACAATACTATGATGACAATCGGTTATTACATTTGAGGATTGTGATTACATGAGCCAAAAAACCATGAGTAGAAAATTTCTGCGAATATCAGCTTTGCTTCTCAATATTATCAACTTTTATTAAAGCCTGGATGAAGAACTGCCAACAGTAACAGTTTAAATTGCCTTTGTTTAAGTAGTACTGATGAATCAACTGGACATTGATAGGATCATTGTAACTGTTTGCGTTTGATTGAGCAATATTCAATCTATTTAAGTTCAGGATTTTCTGTTTGTTTGTTTGTTTGATGTTAGCTGTTGATGGTAATTAATAGGATCAGATCAATGAAGATGATGAGAACTTGCTGGAGGCTTTTTTATCGAAGGATGCAGGTCCGCAGCGCACAATCGGGGATGTTGTTGCTGCTCGTATCAAAGAACAAGATGCTACCGTGTCCTCTGGTAAAAACTGGGGATGTTATTGAATTTCTGAATTTTTTGGTTACCAGAGATCTTTGCTGCCTTTTTTTTTCTCTCATGAAACAATTTATGCCTCACATGTTTTAATGTGTTCTTTTCTCTAGAAGTGAGACCAATGCCCAAATTGGATAATAATGTTATAGAGCATTACAAGACGTACGTATTCTGCCTTTTTCAGTGATTTTTTTTTCATCTTTTTCCTTTTATTTATCTTCATGCAAATTAATATCTACATATGTCAAAATGTGAATAGGATGGGGAAGCTTTTAAGTACCTATACTAAAGGAATGTTACCAAAAGGATTTAAACATATCCCTGCTATGGCGTGTTGGGAAGAGATCCTATATTTGACTGAACCTGAAAAATGGTCCCCATGCGCGGTATACCAGGCTACTAGAATTTTTGCTTCTAACATGAATAGGAAGAAGGCAGAAAAGTTTTACAAGTTCGTGCTTCTTCCTCGAGTGAGGGAAGATATCAGAAAACATAAAAGGTTGCATAAAAGGTTGCATTCTGAGTTATATCAAACTTTGAAGAAAGCTCTGTACAAGCCAGCTGCTTTCAATAAAGGGATCTTATTTCCCCTTTTTAAGGTATTGTAGCCTTAGAGAAAGCTGTGTATATGGTGGCATTGCTATTGATATCTTCTACTTCCTTTTCTTCTGCTGAGTTCATGTAGCTAGGTTGATTGTGCTGTGCATATCTCCACGCCTCTACCTTAGTTCTAGAGATTTTAGTTTTTCCTGATGGTGTCAACATAATTTTTTTTTTTTTGTGTGTGTTCACAGTCTGGAAATTGTAATCTTCGGGAAGCAGTCATTTTAGGTAGTGTGATCCAAAAAATGTCCATTCCTCTAGCTCATTCAAGGTATAATTTGTATATTTTGACAATTGAAATTGCACGTGTTTTTGTAGCCTTTTGTCTTTTCTTGCTTGAAATTGTCATATATTGCTGTACATACCTACATACATTGGGCTGATTATGAACCTAATTTCTTTGATGACATTGGTGGTCAAAATCTCTTCTTATGCTGACTAGTGATAGTTTCTTAGGTGAACGGAAATAAATGTGATAACCTCTTTTGCTAATAGACATTTTTAATAGGCTTTATAAGTTGAACAGGATTAATGCTGTGAAAACTTTTTCATTCTAAGTGATAGAATGATGCACATGTACAACGTAAATATCTGAAATACTGAAGAGAAGATGTAATGTATTTTGTGTTGAGATAATAGAATTGGAGAACCTAAACTATTGACGTGCTACAACAAATGGTTTTACATGCTCATATTTTTGCATCATATTAGCTTGGTGTTGTCAACATAAACTGTTAGCTTGGTTCAGTCTGTAATGATAGCCAAAGTTCGAGGATATTACAAGAATTTGTTAGGCTGGATGAAACCTTAAAGCTCTTTTCACATGTAAAGTGCCAATATAGTAAACCTGGAAGGTCAAGATCTTTACTAAGTTACCAAGTTATTGCTCTGTTTAATATTTCCAAAATTTGAGGCAAAATGAATTTTGCATTAATTTGTCCTTGTGGTAATAGAAGTTGTGGTAAGAATTTGGGTGACTCCAACTTTTGTTTTCACTATGAAGCATAGCAAAAAAATTGGTTCCATAAAGTGGCAACCTTTTTTCGGTATTTGTTTATTTTTACTTGTGTTGATCAAGCGTTCAACTTCTTAGGTTCCATGTCAGGTTTTACAATGACACGTTCTTAAGCATGCTAAATAGTCTGTGTCAATCTTTTAAAATTTTCTTCTTTCTTCCAGTGACATCTATTACAACGGGCCTTGCATTTTGTTTTGCCCCGTAAATTACTCCATTCTTTTTCTCTCAAACGGATGAATAGTATAAGTAAATTTACCATTCCCATGTTTTGTATGTCTTTTTGTTCAGTGTGTTGTGGATCAGGATTCAGGTGAATATATATTTTTTCAGCATGAAATTTATCTCACTTTTGCCATTTTCTTTTCAAACTTTTGTCTCTTTGTGTCTAATTTGATCTTGCAAATTGGTGTTTCGTTATTACTAAGGTTTAAGTTTTGAAGAATAAGATGATGTTTGCATCTTGGAGAGTGCCAAGGTGGTCTTTATTTGCAAAATACACAGAACTTGAGTTTTTAGTATGAGTTTGCTTGTAAACAAATTATGATTCACTGTAGAACCTTAATCAATCATTATGCCTGTCTTAGAATCTACAAGCAATTCCCCCCTCGTCTTGTTTGTATTCCCAGCCATGTCCCATTTGAGGATTGTGAGACGCTGGGCTAGTTGTTTCCGTGCTTCCTAGCTTGTGATCATTTTCCCCAATTTTGGAAAGAGTGGAACATAGCATATCAATACTTTTCTTTTCTTGATTTCATTGGTAGACCTTTTGGGATCCGCTCATCCGCCCTTACGTAGGATGTTAACTGAATGAAACAATGGAAATGCTAATTGGGTGAAGTTGTGAACTGAAGTGTGCTAAACTCGATAATAGTAATCATTGTTTATTTTGTGACAAAATATTTGTTCACTTTCTGTACTTTACATGTTACGTGTTACGGGCACTGTGGTATATACTGTATACATGTAAAAAGAGGTGTTTGGACACTGTAAATGCAAATGTTTGAGATGTTTTGTTATTCATTGACCTAATCTGTACTTCTGGAGTCTACTAGTCTGGTACCTCTTATCTTCTTATGCTTTTTTTTGGGCCTAACCTGCAGACTAGAGGGTTAAAAGAAGAGGGGGGAGGGGGGTAAGGAAGAGAGTTAGATGAAGGATGGTCATAGTTTACTTAGCTTCAGAAATGTTAATGCACAACTGTACAAGCTTCAAAAGTCATAATTATGATTGAACATAGGAGAAAAATGAGAGTGGCCTTTGTGATGATTCGCAGCTCTGCACCCGACGCCTTAGTAGGCCCCTAAAGGGGGGGGGGGGAAAATTTATGAAGAGTGCAGTAAATGCCCCCATATCTAAAATTAAACTACATTCCTTTTGCTGCCTTGACCGTTGATAGAATCATTTATGGAGGTGTTATACATTCTGGGTTGCAATCTCTATATACATCTACATCCCTTGTATTTTGTCTCATTGAAATATGGATTTATTTAGTGGTAGCGTGTGTCTCCTGCAGAATTGTTAATTTCCTCCCTTCTCTATTATGTATGTGGAGTTGTAATCGTCTCTATTAACATGTAATATGTTGCATTTGCAGTCTTGCATTGTTGAGGCTAGCTGAGATGGATTACTGTGGGACTACCAGGTATTAACTATGTCAAACATTTCGAATTGTGTATATCTATCATTTCGTTCATTGTGTAGATTGTATAGGCTTGTGAGATCATATGTACTATTTGGTAATTGGCAAAATATGCCGGACGACTTTGTCTTGCAAAAACTTAAAGGCTATGAGATACATTATGTTGCTTACCCGTTTTCTGAAAGTTATATTCTAGGTGAGGCCTATTCTTTAGTACAATTTTCCTTGCTTCACATGTGAAGGAAATTCTACAGCTTCTAATATCAGATTCTTAGATCACAATGTAGGTGAACTTTCTTTTAGAAGAAAAGACTATGGAAAGGTTTTTTCTGCAGATAAACCAGTACTTAAATTTATATTCTAGGTGAGGTATATTGCTTGGTACAATTTCCCTTGCATGTGAAGGAAAATTCTATGTCCCCTAGTATCAAATTCTTGTAGGTGAACTTTTAGAAGAAAAACTATACAAAGGTTTTTTCGGCAGATAACCAGTACTTGCTGCTGAGCTATAAACCTCAAAGCATATGTTTGAGGTCTAAAATGAAAAAAGGGGCTTTATTATTTTTGATCCATATATCTATCAAAAGTTTTGGGATGTTATTGTCCGAACTTTCATAGCTTCTTCCCTGTTTGCTTTTCACACATTTATTCAGGGAAGGATGACTGTGTGTGTAGTTGGTGTGTCATATTAAGTGGCATAATCGCACCTTGGTCCTGCCTTCTACTTTGTTATAATGGTATCAGTTTTGCTATTTTTCTGTTCAATTCGGATTTAGATGTGGCATTCCAGTTTCTTGTGTACTTGACACTGAAGAGGATAGAAAGCCTGTTGGTTAGTGAAAAGTCCACTTTTGTTAACTGCAGACACCTTGGTTACAATAATACAAATTATGAAATATAAAATTTTGCTAATGATAGTGCTGATCTGGACCCCATGCAGCTATATAATCAAGATATTCATTGACAAGAAGTATGCTTTGCCTTATCGTGTGCTTGATGCTTTGGTTGGTCATTTCATGAGATTCCTTGAAGACTCAAGGGTAATGCCTGTAATCTGGCATCAGACTCTTCTTGCTTTTATTCAAAGGTTAGTTATTACCATCTCCCGACGTCTTCCCCTCTTACACCCCAAAAAGAAAATGACAAAATAAATTTTTTTTTTGTCAATGACTTTCTGCTTGAGCACGTGTTTTCTAAATTTAGTTTCTGAAAGTCTTGGAATTTCTCAGGGGTTTTCCCATATGCATCGTAATTTCTCGGTTTCTGAACTTTTTTGGTTTTTATTGTCTTTCTTGCCATCTTGTCAAAATGAATAGTCATGAAGCATACAGTACTTCAGAAAACCTCATATCTCTGCTTTTCTTTGTTTGAGGATTCAAAACTTCATTTAGAATCTTTTATAGGATTATTGAATTGGATGACAGCTCTATTGAAACCAGTCATTCCTCATTATCTTGTCTGAGATAGTTCAATGTCAAGGGATCACTTTATTAATCAATGGTGGTGTTGTTTTTTTTATGGAAAATATAAGGTTGATGGTATTGAAGGAGTTCGTATGTGTTTGATGAGTGGGCAAATATAGGTATATTACTTTCAGAATAACAAAGAGACACAAAATATTACTTCCATGTGGCTGACTAAACATCTTGCAGTGGGTGATAGCTGAATTGCATATCTACGTATGATATTCTTTAACTTTCGTGACATCTTTGATAATCAACTTACTATGGTAATTTGGGTTTGATTATTATATCAGAAGGTCTTGGTTAAACATGTAATATATTTTGAAACTTTTTGGTGTTTTTGGCTGCAGAGTGAAGCTTCATAGTATTCTTATTTGAGTAATGCTATACATTTTTTGCTCTATCAATTTGACATATCTCTAATGCCAGTCCGTTTTATATCTGCAACAGATACAAACATGAATTAAGGAAGGAAGACAAAGAAAATCTCAATACATTAATGCAACATCAAAGACACTATTTGGTAAGAGCTTTCACAACTCTGCAACCACTGGTAAATGTCATAGCATGTTTATTTGGCTGAGGTGCATTCTCTTATTTTGGCTATGCAGGTAACACCCGAGATTTTAAGAGAGCTGAATAATAGCCGTAACCGTGGTGAAAAAGAGGATGAAAATATGTTGTATATCCTTTACTGCCAATGTGATCATGATGTTTCTCATCTTTATGACCCATACATCCAGACGTGCTACCTCCTTTTATTGTGTTTTAATTGCTGATATTTTACTATCTGGCTGATCTATCATGGATTGGGCACATGCCTAGGAGTTTAACTTGACTCTTTAGTCAGAAGACAAGCTTCACTTTGTCTAGTCTTGTTGAAGTTTGACCAAGCCAACTTTGAATAGCTGACTGATCCAAGTAAGAGGATTTGACCAATGTCAGTGGACTGAGTAAATTTGATTATATGGTAATTAGTGGGTTAGAATAATGGTTGGAGCGTCTTGAGCTTAATGGTTTGTAGCTGTAGAGTCAGAGTCCAGGCACAAATTTTCTCCAAGCCTCTCGAAATTGTCTGCCCTTGCCATTTCAAAAAACCCTATGCAATTTGAGAATGTCACGAATTGTTCCGTCATCAATCCTTTTTCCAGTTTCCTTCTTGGTGTTAATAGGGAAAACATATTTCATCGACAGGCAAGCAAATATCATCCAGCCAATCAATTTACATAATATACCAGGCTTCATTTTTTTAAAAGAAAAACTGCCACAGCCTAGTTGCTCTAGCTACTGAACTCGATCATGTGTTGCTTGTTTAATCTGTCTAAAAGTTCTATCTGAACTTTTCTTTTCGGAATATCTGGAAATGGAATCGGGAATAGTGTTGGGCATTTGAGGAGATTAACTACAAAGCATGATGGAGATCAGGATGTAATTAAAGTCATGGTTAATATGAGAGTTCTAGATTCGGAAGCCTTTGTTAGTATTGTGACTTTAGGTTGGCCTTCCAGATTGTTGGTGCTCAGTTAGTATCATAACTTTAGGGGTAACTAGACTTGTCTTTATTTTAATTTTTTTTTTAAACGAATTGATTCTTTTATAGCAAAGATAGGTAATAGGTTGATAGATACGGTTGGCTGTTATATAGGTTAACTAAATTAGATTGAACTTATAAACGAAAAGGCTGAAAACCAAAATATGGAAGTTAATGTTTTAAAATCTAGATTCACTTTTTTGCATATTTGAGTTCAAGCATTTTCATTATCATTTAGCTTTCATAAAAATAATAGTGGCTATAAAATCAAGTCAATGTTAGTATTGTTATTTATTATAATAATGTGAAGTTCATTATTACCCATAATGTTGTCCTTTATCTATGGTCTCCGTTGTCGCTAAAATTATCAGTTAACAGCTGTTTAGACTATTGATCAAGTCCTTAATTTGTTCATGTTGGAGTTATCTTGTTTCGTCCAGTTAATTATTTTGAAAGTTGTGTGTATACATATTGAGCTATAGCATGCGTAAATGTCCCTTCTTCATGCAATTTGCTTGTCCACCTTGACCTTATTTATCACGCTCTCCAGTATCTGTTATTAATAAAACGATCGAGGAAGACAGATTTGATATTCCAGAAGTGCCAATGGAAGAGGATGACTAGACAAGCTGGTAATCTGACCTTGCCCTTCTTGTGTCCTTGTGCGAGCTTGATCATCCAAGCATGATGATACTTCTGCTGGCTGGTTAGTGACCTGTGTATGTAGAGTCACTCAAACTAGTTTTATATGCACACGATGTGTGCGAAAATACGTAGAAAATTATTTTTTAGGGAATGTAGAAAAATTAAAGTAACTGTTAATTATATATAATAAATTAGGTTTTTTTTTTGAATTGTTGACGTTTTTTTTTGAATTGTTGACGTTTTTTTTTTTTTACTTTTTTAGTTAATAGGTAGTTTTTTTTTTCTATCTTTACTTTTTTATTTTTAGTTGAAGTAGTTATTTTTTTTTTCTATTTATTGGTTTCTTACCCCTCTTGACATATAGAATAAAGATACAATGTAATTACATCGAGTTAAGGTTACAACAGGGTATTGAATTTTGCCCTTTGTTCTAGTTTGGGTACTCAATTTTAAAAAGTTCCAGTTTAGGTACTCAAAATGGATGTCCGTTACTTTTAGGTACTGAAGTTTGTAAAGTACCATTATCAGCCCCAAAAATAAAAGAAAAATGTGTCGTGGCATTAATTAAGAAGAAAAAAAGTGACATGGTATTAATTATAAAATTTTCAAACTCTTCTCTCTCCTCTAATTCCTCTCTTTGATGTAAGCCCAATCATCACTCACCTCTTGTTCGTCTCCCTTTTCTCTATCCTTGACCCATCCACCACCCTCATTTTCATCAACCCCAATCACTATCCATCACCCTCGATCTCTCTCCTCCTTCGAGCCTTATGATTAGTCGCCGCCACAAATATTTTTTTTCGATCTCATGAAGTCCAACCAATTTCGTTGACCACGAACAATCATGATGTAACATTTCGATAATTCTTTTTTTTCATAAATACCTTTATAATATAAAATTTAGAGAATTACCCAAGTATTATCACTTGTATGATAACGTATCAGCTTATTCAGAATTTTGCAGCGGAAAACATATAACTAAACTTTAAACTTTTATTATAAATAAATAAATAAGTACTTTAAGATCAAACATTCTAAATAAGTCTACTCAAATAAACTTAATAAAGTACGTTTCTATTAATGCAGAAAATAAAATATATTAGTTTACACATTCTCTCTATTCCCATATTCCCAATGATGCACATCTGCGAACCTACGTAATCAGCAAAGCTGAGTACTACATACTAAAACATAAGCATTTCTAACATGATACTAAATAAATAACATGCAGAGATAAATAATATAATCATATAACGTTTTGCTGACAACTACTTTTACTGAACTAAACTCTAAACATCTTTTTATTACTCAAATGGAATAATTATTGGACCTGAGTTGTCCTACCATCAATGCCTTCACTAAGAAGACGAAATACGGGAGCTACCATGTATTCCAGAATGACCTACGATATCGAGTAACCTTTGAAAAATAATAACAGGGATGGTGATCAATCCATCTCCCAAAAAAAAGCCATGGGCTACCACCATGTACTCCAACTCCTAATGTCCAACTCTAAACCTGCATCAGTCTAAAGTCTATAACTATCCTCGTTACACTTTACGTTATTTACATGTTATGGCTTGTTATGACACATATACAAGTAACACGAAAACATTGAATCAAGCATTCACAACTGAACAATGATCACAACTTACAACCCAAGATTACTCCCTTTTAAATCTCAATCCTTCTTATTTGTTGAACCTATCCAACAATCCAACTTACCTTTTAAAAAAGCATAATTTATCAACTTACCAAATAAGGCCCACAGTCCTCATAAAGTAGTGAAAATAATACTTGTAAGGAACACATGAATAACATGATTCAATCTCAATAACATATATTAATTTCCGCATATGAATTAATAAATAAAGTTCCCATCCACATGCTTGCATCAATAATCCATACAAACATGACAAATCTTAACTCATAATAATTCTCATAAATAACATGCTTGCACACAGGCATAAAACATGTAGAATTCAATCATACCAGAAATCACATATGAACTTATAAAGTTCCTATACATGATACTACAACTTTTTCTCCTTAAATCATGATACTAATCACATAGCATACAGGTATGTACCTACCTTGTGTAAACTTTAAAAGTCTCGTACAGAATATTCTCCGCCTATAAATCAATGTAAACTAAAATCAATACTTTTAAATAAAAATACAGCAATTTTAAAATATTTAAACTTTCCTTTAAACATATTCAAAAGTTCATTTTACTAGCAAAACTTCAGTTACTTTTAATTCCTAACATAGTACTACCATACTAGTAATTAAAATTCTTAAAACTCCATAACTAAAATCTTTTCTGAAATTCCAGCAACTTATAAAACCATAAAACCCTCTTTAAACATATGTAAACATGTTTAAATTCATGATTTAAAACAATATCATAGTTTATAATATGATACTATGATTTTCTAGTAATTAACACCCTAAAAATCCATGCTTTAATGATTAAAACTTCAATCTAACAATAATAAACAAATCTGATTTTTTATTCTTATAATATATAATGTATATGAATCAAGATTATTTATTAAAATAGTAAATTAAAATCAATAATCATGATTAACATTAAAATAAAGCATAAAAACATAGTCTTTAATGGAATCTTGAGGAAGAAGAAAAGAAATTAACCAACAAAGCAAGGAACCAAGAAGACGGATGAAAGATGCCCTGGAAAAACAGGTCACGCAGCAGCAGCAACGACGCCCCTCTTAAGGATTTGAAGGCTTTGTGACGTTTCTTGTTGAAGAAGAAACATTACTTGAAGAAGAAGAAAATATTTGAGAGAGAGAACAAGAAAAACGCGAGGAGAGAAAAAGAATAGGCTGGCCGAAATTCTTGAGTGCGAGGAGAGAGAAAATAAATCTTTGTGTAGGATAAAATAATTGGGTATTAAGATATTTATAATGAGACTTCCTTTTGGGCTTAGGAAAAAGGAGATTGGGCTCATTTAAAATTGATGATGAATAGGATAAATAAAATAGAACTCCTAACATCAATATAACTCCTTTTCCTCATCTATTTAGGATTTTGGGTTCCGCAAGTCCACTTAGACTTATTTTTCCAAATCAAATTCGTATTTCAAACCTTTTTCAAAGCATGCATAATTAAAATATTTTTAACTTTCTTAAATCCTTAAAATAATTTCATTTGACTTTTAAAAATAGTTAACCTTCTTTAAATAATCAAATCATTAAAAACTAAATTATATCTAAATATAAATATATAAATGCTAAAATATATTTATAAAATCCTCTAAAATTATGAATCGCCACTAGATCTTTAAACCAATTTGTTTTTCTTTATCAAGTTTGTTCATACTTCTATGATATGGTTGCGGTTGCGGAACAACTTTCACGAGCAGTGCAGATGGTTTGCGGCCGTTGTTAGGCCCGGTCATGTAAGCTCCACTGCTCCAAAACCTTTACAATGCGGTCGCGATGCGCTGCGGCCTAGATATAAGACCGTATTAACTACTGAAACTAGTTCTTAGATCCTGATGACAAATTTGTTACTTGTGCCTCACCAACCCTTTTCACCGCCTCCTCCCACAAAATACATAAATAAATAATAAACAAAAAAACAATGTAGAAGAAGAGTGCAGAAGAAGACCTCCTTGAACTAGTTGTATCAACATATAGGGATGGAAATGGATCGGATTCGGGGCGGGTGGAACATCACCCGCATCCACCACCCGCATCCATCCATCCATCATCCATCGGGTGAAACGGATGGGACGGGTGCTAAACGGATGATGATATTTAGTATATTTTTAAAAGAAATTAGTGACATAATATAAAATAATTATATCAAACACATACAATATAAGTAATTTACACGTAAAATTTAATAATTGGGTAATGAGTTGGACGTTAAACGGGTGATGGATGAAAAAAATTCTCACCCACCACCCACTTTCCATCCATTTAAATTTGGGTTTTCATTCATTTAAAATACCGGGTTAAGCGGGTGATGGATCATCCATCACCCATTTCCATCCTTATCAACATAGAAACAGAAAAGGGATAAATTTTCAGATGTTTTTGCGAACATCAAATAAAAAAAGGGAGGGAAAACACCTCTCTGCATTGATATTCTTAACATGAAATAGAAAAATTCTAAGCTGTACCACTAAAGATATACCCCTAAGATTTGAAAAAAGCTAAGAGATGTAATGTTTCTCTTTTCAATATGGTCTACTTTAATTTGGATTGTAATTTCTATGGTTTCAAAAGGAATATAAGTTCGTTCATAAATTTGCGTTGGGTATGTTAATTTTCTTTGGATTCATTGTTTTGTTGATGTTAATTTCCTTCGGGTTGTGAATTTCGTTTTTTTTAGGACCATACCTAGCATTTACTGATCTTTGTTAATTTTTTTTGGTTTTGTGTTAATGTTAATCTCTGGCTTGTGAATGATAGGAGTTGAAACAGGGGAGGAGAGAGAATAAATATATAGGAGAGGAATTTGAGGAGAGAGAATAAAGTTTGAAAATTTTATAATTAATGCCACGTCATATTTTTCTTTTATTTTTGGGGCTAATAACAGTACTTTGCAAACTTCAGTACCTAAAAGTAACGAACATCCATTTTGAGTACCCAAACTGGAACTTTTTAAAGTTGAGTACCCAAACTGGAACAAAGGGCAAAGTTTAGTACCCTGTTGTAAACTTAACTCAACTACACCTGAAGGCTTGATATGAACCGATTATTGGCATTTGTGGAACATACTTCTCTATACTATGCTCGCATTCTGTCAGAGGGCATATGTTATCAGTTTTGCAGTCAATACTCCTAAGACGAGGAGCTGAGTTTTGTTAATGGGTATCGATTTCGCTGTCATTTCTATTGTTTTCTTTTTGTGGGTAGTTTTTCTTGTATTCTCATTTTCTATGTATGACGACTGTTTGATGCGTATGAGAAGTGTTAATTATGAAGTATTCTAAATGAATTCTATGTAATTTAGGAGTTTTAATTTTTAGTTTGTTAAGAGTATGAAAATTTTATTCTCGTGAGTTAATTGCTTACAAACCATTAATTGATATTCAGGAGTGTTTAGTAATTAGTGTTTAAATAACTTAATTTCATGAGTGGTTTGAGTGTGTTTAAGAATTATCGAATTTAATTCAAGAGTGAATTAAGTTTAGTGCTTGATTAATTAAGCTAGGAGTGACTTAATTGAATCAAAACTCTATTTGAGAGTTCAGGAATGATCAATCAAATAGTACTATCTTTTTGTTCGAGTGTTATTCGAGTAACTTTATCAAAGTGTGGAATCATATTCATATCAAGTGGTATACGAGCAAAGGCATCTAAGTCCTTTTGGTGCTTAGATGTTCTTGGAGAAAACGAAAGAAAGAAGAAGAAAATCGTCCGTAACAACTTGTTTTTTTAGGTAACTTTGAACGACTCGTTCTCCCACATCTGGTCGTATTTTTTTTGGTGATTATTGATCCTAATTTTACTACTTTTTGTGCACTTTTGTTTCCTTAAATTTTGTAAGATTTGGAGTTGATTTGATATATATTCGAGACTGATCTTTCGAATTGGTCTAAAACCGGGTAAATCTGGCACTGTGTTGGGAAAATTAAAACTCAAATTATTGGCTGGGTATTTTTCGATGAAATTTTGGTCGAGTGTTTCAGACACATATGGCTACATGATTTAAAAATTTCAGAATTGTTTGAGTAGTTTTGATTGGGGTTTGATATCTGCACTTTCGATGATAATTGCTGGCAGTTTGATGTCCGTTTGAAATCTATGGGTTCAAGTAAATGGAGGCATAATTTGCACGAGGCTTGTGAAATATTGGAAAGGGCTAAACAGGAATTACAAGATTTTAGATGTCCACCAACCCTGGAAGAAATATTAGCACGAATTGAAAGGAGTTGTACGAAGCTTAAAGATTTGGTTCAACTTAAAGAGAAACGACATGAAGAAAAATAACAACTTCCTATTGTTGAGGATGAAGAAAAGATCGAAACTTTTTCTTGTTCTAAGGATAAAGATTTGATCTTTGAAGTTTCTCATGAGGAAGCGGTGGTACCTAATGTTGATTTGCAGAAATATGAGCCTTTTGTTAATATTTCTTTTACTTTGGCGTCTAGGGTTGCTGATGATAGTGGTTTTCCCAAAGTTTTACATGTTCTTTTTAGGAGGGGTAAATTGCAACTAGGGACAAATCAAGATTTGAAAAGCCTAAAATTTTGTGCAGCAAAAGAGGGTGATGAACGACGCCACATATTCATGGTGTATATTGTTGTACGTTTGATTTGGATGATTTCATGGATCACATCAAAACTTGAGGACAAGTTTTTCTTGAAGAAGGGGAGTATGATGCGTATGAGAAGTGTTAATTATGTAGTATTCTAAATCTGTTAGAATTCTATGTAATTTAGGAGTTAATGTTTAGTTTGTTGAGAGTTTATGAAAATTTTATTTTTGTGAGTTAATTGCTTACAAACCATTAATTGATATTCAGGAGTCTTTATTAATAATTAATATTTAAACAACTTAATTTCAGGAGTGGTTGGAGTGTGTTTAAGAATCATTGAATTTAATTCTAGAGTGAATTAAGTTTAGTGCTTGATTAATTAAGCTAGGAATGACTTAATTGAATTAAACCCTATTTGAGAGTTCAGGAGTGATCAATCAAATAGTACTATCCTTTTGTTCGAGGTTTACTCAAGTAACTTTATCAAAGTATGGAATCATATTCACATAACTGTTTGAACAACATATGTGCAAAGGATACTCAGAGCAATGCAAGTCTCCTAAGCTTGTTTTCAATCCATCTGTGACTAGAAACAGGGAGTTAAATGTGGAATACGTGTGATTTAAGTTGATATCAAGTCATGTGGTTCTTTCTAAAACAAAATTAGGATATTTGGTGCAAAATTACCTAATAAATAACTTGGTTTATAAACAACTACTTAATAATATTTTATTCGTTCCATGAGTATTGCATTACTTGCTATATCAAGTTCAACGTAAATACAATTTGACTACAAATTTTCATCATTATATAAAATGAATAGTCAAGTGTGATGTTATCAAATTTATCTTAAGTTATACCTTTTCTTTTCTATGTTAATTCCCAATATTTTCATTTTTCGAAAGTTTTACATTAATTGCAATATTATTTGGTAATATATTTCCTTTGTTTCACTCTTATCACACGAGTCCTTACAAATTTTATCGTAATAGGATTTGAGCCCACATCCTCATGTAGAAAATTTGGTGCTCCTCCTTCCAATGAACTAACATATCAATGCTGCTTATTTACTCATAAGAAAACTTATTAAAGCACTCTCTCTGTTTATTTTATCTTTTTCACTTGGAATCTTGACACTATACTTAGAGAGAATCTTCTAAATTTTTCTCAATTTATGAGAAAAATATAGTCACATGAAGTCTTATTTGATTCGTCTCAATTGCTACTTTATTAATATTCAGTCATTATAATTTTTACTAATATATAATAAGAGATATGTAAGTTTAAAAAAGTACATTGAGAGACGCACACAACAAAGTGAGAATGATAAAAGAAAAAACAAAGAGACTATTCATTACAAGTTTTACCTTACAAATAAAGTAAAGAAAGAGAATAGCTCAACAACAAGGTTAGACCAAATTATAAATATCCTATATACATATATATAATATAAAAAAATGAATTATTCCTTTTGTGCTAATAGAACTAGAAAAAGAGAACCCAAGACGCCACCACTTGTTGCCCCTATGTCTCCGAAAATGTCTGTATGAAGTTTTAAACTCTTGATTCTTTAATGTGCACATCCCTATATTAACCATCAAGCTACAACTTTTACTTGCGGTAAAATGCTAATTGTCAATTCAAACCATTATATCAGAGTCTTATCAAATAATCCGGGTTATGACACGGGTTTATCAACCTTTAAAATGTGACATTGAGTGATGTTTGCAAATTACAATGCTAGTGGAACGAAAGAAGGTTTATAAGCCAACTTTTTTTTTTTTTTTTACTAATATTACTTTCTCATATTTATTGTTAGCATAAATTACATAATATCAGTCCTATTAAAGGATTTTCTTAACAACTTGTCAATTGTAGTTTTAAAATATTAAATATTTTAGTTGTTCCTGTCTAGAAATTAAGGTTAATGGTCTGTGCTGAGCAAGTCCTCTAGTCCGAATAGAGCTGGTAATCTGTTCACCGGAATCCTGCAAAACACGTAAAACTATCCCGGGGGTTGTTCCGGGATCGCCCCTCCGATGCTCAAGTCAGTTGATGATTGAGGTAGAGAGAGAGAGTCTAGAGTGAGAAACTCAGATTAGTTAGGTGAGAATTCAATACCTTTGCATTAATGGTACAAGAGGAATTTATAGTGGTGAGAACCCCTAGGAAAAGACCTGCTGGATGGGACAGCTCACCTAGGGATTGGTGGTGACACCTTTCCAAGAATGATCTCTGTGGGACCCTTGAATCCCCCAATGTTTGCTAGCCATGCTGTAATAGGTGGGACCCACAGAGCTGATGTGGTGGTGCCAAATGGCATAGGACAGTTGGAGGGGTTTAATGGGCCCAAACATTTAGCCCCACGCCAGGAAGGGGCAGAAGAGCCGTCCGACCGGGTGAAACCCGTTCGTGGCGTAAATACCCCCCGCTCTTGATCTCGGGACCGACCACCTTATGAGGGAGCTGACAGGGGACCTGGTCGGACAAGCGCCGACCTGCTCCATGGTGTCCGACCGGACTTTGGCTCGCGGTAGAGGGGTCGACCAGGATCCCTCGTGATACCTGGTCGGCATGAAGGAGTTCCTTGAGAACTGACTAGGGCTCCTTGGAGGGATAGCTAGTCGGCCACGAAGGGGAATCCCTTGAGGGCCGACCGAGGATCCTCGGCTAGGAACCTGGTCGGACGGGCGACCAGGTCATAATACTCAGTCTGACCGAGCGAAGGAAGAAAAGGAGACCTTCTCGGACAAGGAGCTAAAGAGCCCCTAAATTGACCGATCAGGTTCGGGATTGACGGGCGCTGCATGGACAGGGGCTAACAAACTCTGGAGAGGCCGACCAGGTATCTCCTAGCACTTAGCTAATTTGACTAAGTGAAGGAAACTTGTAGAGACCTGGTCAGACCAGGGGTGAGGGAGCCCCATGCTGACGGACCAGACTCTGGATTGACGGGCACTGCTCTGACAGGAGCCAACGAGCCCTGGAGAGGCCGACCAGGTATCTCATAGCACTTAGCTTATTTGACTAAGTGAAGGAGATTGAAAGGGACCTGGTCGGACATGAGATAAGGGAGCCCCAAGTTGACCGACCGGGTTCTAAGTTATCGGGCGCAGCTCGGACAGGGGCTAACAAGCCTTGAAGAGGCCGACCAGGTATCTCCTAGCACTTAGCTAATTTGACTAAGTGAAGGAAACTTGCAGAGACCTGGTCGGACAAGGGGTGAGGGAGCCCCATGCTGACCGACCACACTCTGGATTGACGGGCGCTGCTCGGACAGGGGCCAACGAGCCCTAGAGAAGCCGACCAGGTATTTCCTAGCACTTAGCTTATTTGACTAAGTGAAGGAGATTGAAAGGGACCTGGTCGGACATGGGATAAGGGAGCCCCATGTTGATCGACCGGGTTCTAAGTTGTCGGGCGCAACTCGGACAGGGGATAATGATCCCTGGAGAGGCCGACCAGGCATCTCCTGGCACTTAGCTCATTTGACTTAGGTGAAGGAGGTTGAAGGAGACCTGGTCGGACATGGGATAAGGGAGCCCCATGTTGACCGACCGGGTTCTAAGTTGTCGGGCGCAGCTCGGACAGGGGCTAACGAGCCCTGGAGAGGCCGACCAGGCATCTCCTGGCACTTAGCTCATTTGACTTAGTGAAGGAGGTTGAAGGAGACCTGGTCGGACATGGGATAAGGGAGCCCCATGTTGACCGACTAGGTTCTACATTGAGAGGTGAAGCTCGGACAGGAGCTAACGAGCCATTGAGCGACTGACCGGGTACCTCCTAGCACTCGGCTTATTTGACTAAGTGAAGGAGGCTTGGAGAGTGTCTTCTTGTTCGACCGGCATCCTTGAGGGGACTGCCGTTGCGACTGAGCGGGTGACATTGAACTGAATATCAGTGGGTTTGCCACATGGCATTTGTCAGCTGGGTAGTTGAGCTGGACGGAGCTTCCCAAAAATTTCGACGTTTCATCTTCCAAGGGCCGCCTTTTCGAGGCGGAAGTGATGCCATGTGGGAGCATTTAATAGGCCCATGAAGAGACGCGTCCCGAAGCGCGCTTATATATATGTACGGAGAGGAGAGAGAAATCATTTGCGTGATTTCTCAAACTTTGGCATTTTCTTTCTCTCTCTAAAAGCTCTCACTTCTCTCTAGTTTTCCAGCGATTTCTCCAGTTCCAATCGTCCGACCAGGTACGCTTTTGTTTCTTTAGCTTTTTCGCTTTTTCTTTTAATAACCTCGGCCGACTCCCTTGTCTATACAATAATGGATAATCGTCCGAGTCGGTGACACCTCCGACCTCAACTCCCTACAATCTGTCCGAGGAGGTGAGGGGGATGGGAATAATGCTGGTGTCAACCTTAATAAGTTGCTCCGACCCCTTGGCCGTTCCTGACGCGGTTCTGCTCCCGAGCCCCTCATCGTCAGTAGAGGAAGAGACCGAGGGGGCTGTTCCTTCCCCTGGGAAGTGTCCCTGGCCTTTTCTTCCAAAGCTAGTTACTTAGACAAATACCTTGATGATGGTGTAGTGAGGGTGACCATGTTGGATGGCGAAGGAGAGACATCTGGAGTTTCCAGATTTGGATCCGAGAGGGGGTCCCGGGTCTAAGTTTCTTCTGCCCTCGTTGATGAAGGCCTTTCTCGATGATCCGAGGGAGAAAGCAACGAGATTTCAAATAAGGGACCCTTATATGCTGGTCCGACCGGAGGCCTTCCATACTGTTCTGACCCCCCCTCCTGGTTGCACTGCTGTATATTACAAGTCCATGGAGATGGGGCTCCGATTCCCTCTGACCCCGTTCGTGAAGGATCTTCTCAATGCCTACAACCTGACTATATGTCAGATTTCCCCGAACTCTTGGGGAGGGATCATAGCGGTGCAAACAATTTGTGCCATGCTGAGCGTCCGACCTACCATCACTCTATGGCTCAATATGTTTAAGTTAGTCGAGATGATGGCAGGGGAGAATGGTCCGGGCTGGTGGTACTTCCAATCCCGGCAGGGATACAAGGCAGTCCTAGACGTGCCTACCTCTCAGAAAGGGTTCAGGAGGGAGTTTGCATTTGTGTTCTTTGGAGGAGACTGGGGAATCCCTACTGTCCGACCGGATGTTTAGCCGAATCATGAGCTGAACTTTAGGGTCCCGGAGATGTCTGAGGAAAAGGCGGTCGCCGCTATTTATATGTAAACCGAGGCCCAGATAGTCCAAGGGGGAGAGGTTTATGTGGCCAGCAACTGGCTACCGAGCTGTCGTCTTTTAAAAAATGAGCATCTGCTGTCGGCGGTCGGGCTGAGCTGGACATTCCCCAAGAGTAATCGGCCGAGGGGGTTATTTTGCTTGCTATTATGTTTCTTTTCTATGTTTTAACTTAGTTTTACCTGCAGCTTCTTTCTTAGCCTATCTTTTGGAATCCGACCCTGAGATGGCTGACAAAATGAACTATTCTGCGATGAGGGCGGCTCAGCTCAAAGCCGAGCTGAAGGCAAAGAAGCTTAGCGTTCCCCCGACCCCCAAGGTAGGTATTTTTTCTTCCATCAAGTATTGCCCGTCTTTTTTGTTCCGACCTGATTTTGTCTTTTTGCAGGATCCTCGAAGCCAAAGGCCTCGAAGAAGAGAAAGGAAAGGGCCCCCGAGAAGGTTGCCCAAACTGAAAAGGCGGTGGCCAAGGCCCAAGCTGAAAGGGCGAAGAAGTCGAAATCCATAGAGGTTAACAGTCCTCGGCCTGAGGGGCAGGCTGAGTAGCTTGAAGATACCCGACTCTCCCTCCACTCTGAGGACTTCTGTCCTATCTAGATCCCCCAAAACACCCCCTCCACTCCTCGTCGATGGCCGACCGACGACACAGAGGAGCTGAGCTTGGCCTTGGCGAAATCTTTTTGCCGAGCTAGACATCCATGGGGTGGACACTCGTTGGACCAGTGCCATTGACTGCTTGTGCAGTCCCGCCGACCAAGAGCATATTAATGCCACCAGCGGCGGTCGGGAAACCGATGACCTGGTTCGATGTTGGGTTGAGGTATGCATCCACTTGTTGTGCTTGTATTTTAGTTTTTACACCCTTCTCTAAGCGTATTTTGTTTCAATTTTCTGCTCGGTTGGCTAACGTGACCAAGAACCGGGTCCATTTGGCCGAGGAGGTGGCAAACTTGGAAGCGAAGGGTAAGAAACACTTCGATGAAGTCCATGCTGCCAAGGAAGGACAAAGAATCGCCGAGGCCAAGCTGGCCAATGCCGAACGATGTATTAAACGGGACCAAGAGGACTTTCAGAAAGAGAGAGATGGATGGGCTCTGGTCAAGGCCGAGCTGACCAAGGCCAGGGAGGATGCTGAGCTGGCCAAATTGGCCGCTGATGAGCAAACGACTGATGCCCTAAACAAAATTGCCGAGCTTAATGCCAAGTTAGCGGAGCTAGAGGCACGTCCATCTTCGGAGGACGAATGGTTTGCGGCCTAGAAAGAGTCCAAGGCCTGCGAGACATCCGTCAATCAGGTCGGCTCGACTGCCCAGAAGATGGAGGTGGACGACGCCCTTAAGAGAATGAAGGCGGCCTTGGCCAAATCTCATCCATCCTTCTCCTGGGCCGAGGCGATGGCGAGCTACAAAGTTCTGCTGAAGGCAGAAGATCGGGCCATCCTCGCTGAGCTAAACATTGCCCTCTCCGATAATGATGATGATGAGGAGGTTGCTGGAGAGGATCAGCAGCCCGGGGTGGCGAGGTCTAACGAGCTAAGCGGGAGTACCAACGAGCAGAACGACCCCCAGCTGTTTAGGCTTAGTTTCTTATGTTGTATTAGTTGGCCCTGGTAGTACCAGGCCTTAGCTTGTAATGTAATTCAACATTAATATGTATGAATATGATGATCTTCCATTTTATCCGAGCACCTCTAAGTTTGTCAATTGCAATTATTTTTCTAACATTTCTGCTCAAATACAGTTTTTTTCGGGACTGGTTAAGTCATTTTTTGATAGTGTTAATCAGAATTGACTAGTTAAAATCGACATTCAAAATTGGAACTGACTGGTTAAGTCTTTACATAAATTGAAACTGACTGGTTAAGTCTTTACATATATCTGACCTGTAATGGTCCGAGCAATTACATGCCACACTTGGTCAGTTTACATCTTATATATATGCCCCCATTGTAATTGACGAACATTAGACATAGAACTTCTTGAGGTTGTCCAAATTCCATGGTCGAGCAAGTGGGACGCCTTCGGGGTTCTCCAGTTGGAATGTGCCAGGCTTGATTACCTTGGTAACTTTGTAAGGACCATCCCAGTTAGCCCCCAACTTCCCTTTGAGGTGCGATATCCCTGTTGCTTCGACCTTCCTTACCACCCAATCTCCGAGCTGGATGGGCCTCGTTTTAACTCGACGGTTAAATTGCCGAATCACTCTCTATTTGTAGCGGATCGACCTTAGTAAGGCATTGCCCCTTGTTTCTGGTAGTAGGTCGAGATTGACAGGCTTTTCTTCTTCATTTTTCTCGAAGTCATAGAAGGTTATCCGAGGTGATGGGATACCAACTTCTACTAGCAGAACTGCTTCACTACCATATACCAGACCGAACGGGAGCACCCAATTGCTTCTTTAGTAGTTGTCCAAGCAGACCAGAGAACTCCAGGCAGGTCGTCTACCCAAGCCCCTTTTGCTGCATCCAAGGACTTTTTTATCCCTTTGAGCACTATCTTGTTGGCAGCTTCAGCTTGACCGTTGGTTTGCGGTCGGGACACTGCTGAGAATCTGGTCTGTATGCTGAAACGGGCACAATATTCTCGAGTTGGTTCGCTGTTGAATTGCCGACCATTGTCTGATACCAGGCTCTAGGTACCCCAAATCTTGTGATTATGTTTTTCCAGATGAAGGCTTGCATTGTTTGTCAGTGATGGAGGCGAGTGGCTCGGCTTCTGTCCACTTGGTGAAATAGTCTATCGCCACTATCAAGAACTTGCGCTGACCCGAGGCCGGAGGGAAGGGACCGAGGAGGTACATGCCCCACTTGTCAAATGGTAGAACTGCTCGAATGGAGGTGAGGGGGGTGGCTGGAGCTCAAGGAATATCCGAGTGGATTTGGCAAGAAGGGCACCTTTTCACCAGTTCTTGTGCATCTGCCTTGAGAGTAGGCCAGTAGTACCCTACCCTTAAAGCTTTTCCAGCTACTATCCTTCCACCCTGATGGCTACCGCACGCCCCTTGGTGTATCTCCCTTAGGATGTAGTTTCCTTCTTCGAGAGTTACGCATTTCCAGCGGGTGCGTGTATGATTTTTTGTAGAGCTGTTCATCATGCCATAAGAACCAACCTGCTCGGTGTTTGATCCTCTCGGCTTCCTTAACCTCTGTTGGGAGGGTTCCATCTCTCAAATATCTGACCACTTCGTCCATCCAGGTGGATGTCCGATCCAGGGCCAGCTGCTCCTTAGCATTTATGTTGGGCTGGTGAAGCACGTCCCACATGATAGTCCGAGGGGCCGACCCCTCTGCCGAGTTGGCCATACGAGCTAGGGCGTCGGCTTGCTGATTTTCCGACCTCGGTATATGGCTGATGTTGAAATGAGAGAGCTTCTTGTCGAATTCCTGGATTTTGGCCAAGTACATCCTCATGTTGTCTTCCTTTGCCTCGTACTCTCCTGAGACCTGACCCACTATGAGTTGGGAATCCGATCGGGCCTCAACTGCTGTAGCTCCTGCCAAAATGCAGAGCTGAAGCCCCAGGATGATAGCCTCATACTCTTCTTCATTGTTAGACCCCAGGAACTCGAACTTGATAGCATACTCCATCTTTTCTCCGACCGGGGGTTTGATCACTAGCCATGCTCAGCACCCCAGCTTGGTGGAAGAACAATCTACGAACAATTCCCGCTCCTCTCTTTGGCCGACCGGGGGCCGGGTTGTGCATTCGGTTATGAAATCAGCCAAGGCTTGGGCTTTTATGGCCCTTTGGGCTCGTATTCTAAACCGAAGTCAGCCAGTTGGTCGGCCCAATCGGTCATCCGACTGGAATGGTTTCTGCTTTCAATTACCTTGCGAAGAGGTTGTCCGGTGAAGACTTTGATATGGTGGGTCTGAACGTAAGGCTTCAGCTTTCGACTAGCCATGACGAGGGCGAAGACCATCTTCTCCACCTCGCTATATTTTGCTTCTGCCCCTCGAAAGGCGTGGCTAATGAAGTAGACCGGGTGTTGTGCCCCTCCCCTTTTGGCCACCACCACAGCGCTGAGAGCGTATTATGATACTGCCAAGTAAATGAACAATGTTTCCCCCGGCAAGGGGGACATGAGCTTCAGAAGCGTTGAGAGATGTTGCTTGAGGGAGGTGAAGGCCTGTTCGGCCTCTTCGTCCCATGTGAATTCTTTTCTTTTGAGAGCCTTGAAAAAGAACAAGCTCTTGTCAGCCGACCGGGATAAGAATCGTCCGAGTGCAGCTAGACAGCCAGTGAGGCACTGCGCTTCTCTGACATTCCGAGGGGATTTCATCTCGAGCACTGCCTTGATTTTATCGGGGTTGGCTTCAATGCCCCTCTCATAAACTAAAAATCCGAGGCACTTACCCCCCTTTACACCGAAGACGCATTTCTTAGGGTTGAGCATCATGCGATACTTCCTCAATGTGCTCAGCGTCTCCCTTAGGTCGGCTGGATGATCAGAGTGGGCTTTTGTAACAGCCCGTTTTCCCGAGCTGCTAGGTAAGCACACTTAAGATTCATTAATCACAATCAATGCTTAATAAGCCTCAACTTAAACACTTAACTCGTAGCGGGAATATAACCTAGAAATCGATCCTGGACCTGTGGGTTATTGGCCCACAAAATAAAATCCTTAAAATAACACAATTATCTCAACTAGATTCCCAAATATTATACATCGAAAATATATCAGAAACTATTCCTTAATTGACTATCTAAAATACAAACTCAATTCATAAGCTACGACGACATCTTTATCTTGCTTCACTTCTGAATCCTGAGCTCACAACACCAAACCTGCAACAATGTTTGACTCTGCCACCCACCAAGTGACAGGCCACAAAATGACAACACCATCAGCAAAGCTGAGTACACACTGTGTAATAGAAAATACAAGTTTAGGTGTATTTTGAAAACTAACACATAGTTATAGTAACAGATAATCACACTCAACTTAGTTGATATATTTTCACAAAATCAGATCGTTTGGCATGAACGCGAGTGGAGAGGGGTACCACGCCAGTACCAGCTGTCTCCAAACTAGTGAGGGTCGTCACCCAGCCTTTTATTGTTATGCTTGCAAGACTTACCCGGACATGTCCTATAACGCCAGGAATTCGCCCCTCCTGGAAGGCAACAGCTAGGGACTCTACCCGCCCTAACTCGGGGTGCCTATTCATGCCTCACTTTCATATTTATAAAATAAGATATTTAATGATTCATACTTGAATCCTCAATACTCATACCATAACACCATATTCGACCTTATCTGGTCTTAACTCATATCTGAATCATTTCCTTTATCATACCAAATCATATTTTGAGAAATATAGTATTTTCGAACGATTTCGATAATTGAACAAAATGATACTTTTATAACAATCCAATAGCAATTCACAACTAACTCACAGAGATGTATCTATAATCATGGCCATTACCACAAACGATATATGATATCCAAAATTCAATATAACGCCCACGGAAGCATTTAATATATTTTGCTGAACCCAAAGGTTACCTCAACTCTATAACAATTATACGAAACCTCCAAGCATCATAACTTGATTTCCCATATCATCTTGAATTATATACGTCTACATAGCCATTCTCCAACAACCATCTCACGATAACATCAATAATCAATAACCAAACTTCAACTAATCCCCAATTCACAAATTATCAACCTTTAACATTCTAATTTCCTTAATCCTTAATTAATATCTATAACTTCGACGATTTTAGCTACATCGACTTGCATCCCAATTCATAATCATAATTCCAAATTATATAACTAAACAAACTAAACATAACTCACAACCGTACCTAAATCAAGCACCTAATTGTGCTACCAACAATTATATTGAGAATATAAAGCTAGCTGGACTCGTAAATAAACCTCAATAAACTGATTTCTATGCTGCACTCAAATCCTTAACCAATATATCAATTCCAACATTATAATCTCCTTCATAATTCTGAATGATACTCCATTCCAAGATCATCCTCCAATAATCACCTCATAACAATAACAATAATCAACAACCAATCTTAACTATTCTAATTATCTTCTTCTAACGCAGCCATTATGCTAATAAAACTGAATCCCGCAAATAGAAATTAATGAAGTCATTCCCATAACTCATAACTCGACTTCATACATATCAACTCCAACTACAATAATTATAACAGTCTCCCAATTCTAAGATTATGACTTCCCTCGCATCATCAACAACGACTATCCAATAAGAACGATACAACAACAACAATAGGCAACAGCTTCACAGTAACTCCACCACAACCACAATGACAGAACAACAATAACCCAACAACACTACTACAACAGAGCAACAACAACAATAGCAACTCCACAACAACTTCACCACAACCACCACAACAACAATAACATAACAACTCCACCTTAATCATCATAATTACTCCACAAGTCCATGTACTAAACACATTCCATTAAGAAGCATAATCGTAATACTTAGTGTATAAGTGTTGTTTAGGTCAAATGAAACATCTCTAATGAACCTTAGCATGTTATACTCATGTAATATACTCAATATACACATAATAAAATACACATCATAAGTAAATTCATTTCATAGACATGCTTTACACTAGAAAGAAACAATCACCAAACTATAGGTATGGAAATCTCTAGGGTAAAACCAAACTAAGTGTGTACCTTAACTAAGGATGCTTAAAGCCACGAAATTCCTTAATCCACTTGGTTAACTACTCCTATAGCTCCCCCTGAATGTATAAAATGCTAAAGATTAGTTTCAACAAGCTTATAGATATGAAAAACTAAGCTCAAATACAAGAGGTGTAAACTGTTGAACTTACAGCAACTTATGTGATCTTTCAGCAAGGTTTTCTATATGAGTTTAAGGTCTAAAGATTGGAACCAAAGCTTGAACTACTTTGTATGGATGTTTAGGAGAGTTCTATGTAAAGAAAAGTGGGTGTCCAAGAGGAAGAAATAAGAGAAAAGAGACGAAAATCCAGAACAGTCTTTTATAGGCTGTTCTGGCGGTACCCCCAGAGGAGGGAAACCTCTTCTGGGCAAGGTCGGTTTCTTGGAGTTTTTGGTGATTCTTGCTTGAGGTGTTAGCCTAAGGTGTTGGCTTTCATGCATAAAAAGTTCTTTGAGAGATCGACACTTAAGTAGCTGATAAGCAGCTTTCTTTGAGGATAGGTCTGAGCTGTAATTTCAGCTGACCAGGTTTTACTATGTAAGCAATTTACCTTATTAAGCCACGTAATTCTTGGGGATAAATGACCATTTTAACCTTAAGACATCCCAAGCATGTCATATATCAAGTTTGGTTGGGTTCCGAGCTCGGATTCAATCCCAAATGGCTCTTTAACTGGAAGTTCATCGTTACCCGATAAAACAATCTCCAAACGATTTTCACAATCTTAATGTTTAAGGCTCTCAAGGACTTTCTAACTTATCTATTAGTTTCAAAGCCTTCTTAGCTAATAAGAATGATGGTTCTTATCCTCTTTGACCTTTCTTAACCACTAAGAATGATAATACTTATCCACAAGTTTTCTTAACCATTAAGAATGATGATGCTTATCCACAAGCTTTCTTAACCATTAAGAATGATGATGCTTATCCACAAGCTTTCTTAACCATTAAGAATGATGATGCTTATCCACAAGCTTTCTTAACCATTAAGAATGATGATGCTTATCCACAAGCTTGCTTAACCATTAAGAATGATGGTCTTATCCACTTTTAGCTTTTAAATAAAGGTTCTTAAAAACAGGGCTATTACAGCTTTGCTTTTGACTAGCATGTCGTCAACATACACCTCTATGTTCCGACCCAACTGATCACTGAAAATTTTGTTAACTGTCCGCTGATAGATGGCCCCAGCATTTTTCAGGCCGCATGGCATCATCTTGTAACAATAAACCCCTTGAGGGGTGGTGAAGGTGGTATGTACTCGGTCGTGCTCTGCCATCGGAATCTGATGATAGCCTGCATTGACTTAGGTGAAGGAGTTTGAAGGAGACCTGGTCGGACATGGGATAAGGGAGCCCCATGTTGACCGACCGGGTTCTAAGTTGTCGGGCGTAGCTCGGACAGGGGCTAACGAGCCCTGGAGAGGCCGACCAGGCATCTCCTGGCACTTAGCTCATTTAACTTAGTGAAGGAGGTTGAAGGAGACCTGGTCGGACATGGGATAAGGGAGCCCCATGTTGACCGATCAGGTTCTACATTGAGAGGTGAAGCTCGGACAGGAGCTAACGAGCCCTTGAGCGACTAACCGGGTACCTCCTAGCACTCAGCATATTTGACTAAGTGAAGGAGGCTTGGAGAGTGTCTTCTTGTCCGACCGGCATCCTTGAGGGGACTGCCGTTGCGACCGAGCGGGTGACATTGAACTGAATATCAGTGGGGTTTCCCACATGGCATTTGTCAGCTGGGTAGTTGAGCTGGACGGAGCTTCCCAAAAATTTTGACGTTTCATCTTCCAAGGGTCGCCTTTTCGAGGCGGAAGTGATGCCATGTGGGAGCATTTAATAGGCCCATGAAGAGACGCGTCCCGAAGCGCGCTTATATATATGTACGGAGAGGAGAGAGAAATCATTTGCGTGATTTCTCAAACTTTGGCATTTTCTTTCTCTCTCTAAAAGCTCTCACTTCTCTCTAGTTTTCCAGCGATTTCTCCGGTTCCAATCGTCCGACCAGGTACGCTTTTGTTTCTTTAGCTTTTTCGCTTTTTCTTTTAATAACCTCGGCCGACTCCCTTGTCTATACAATAATGGGATAATCGTCCGAGTCGGTGACACCTCCGACCTCACCTCCCTACAATCTGTCCGAGGAGGTGAGGGGGATGGGAATAATGCTGGTGTCAACCTTAATAAGTTGCTCCGACCCCTCGGCCGTTCCCGACGCGGTTCTGCTCCCGAGCCCCTCATCGTCAGTAGAGCAAGAGACCGAGGGCGCTGTTCCCTTCCCCTGGGAAGTGTCCCTGGCCTTTTCTTCCAAAGCTAGTTACTTAGACAAATACCTTGATGATGGTGTAGTGAGGGTGACCATGTCGGATGGCGAAGGAGAGACATATGGAGTTTCCAGATTTGGATCCGAGAGGGGGTCCCGGGTCTAAGTTTCTTGTGCCCTCGTTGATGAAGGCCTTTCCCGATGATCCGAGGGGGTAAGCAGCGAGATTTCAAATAAGGGACCCTTATATGCTGGTCCGACCGGAGGCCTTCCATACTGTTCTGACCCCCCCTCCTGGTTGCACTGCTGTATATTACAAGTCCATGGAGATGGGGCTCCGATTCCCTCTGACCCCGTTCGTGAAGGATCTTCTTAATGCCTACAACCTGACTATATGTCAGATTTCCCCGAACTCATGGGGAGGGATCATAGCGGTGCAGACAATTTGTGCCATGCTGAGCGTCCGACCTACCATCACTCTATGGCGCAATATGTTTAAGTTAGTCGAGATGATGGCAGGGGAGAATGGTCGGGGCTGGTGGTACTTCCAATCCCGGCAGGGATACAAGGCAGTGCTAGACCTGCCTACCTCTCAGAAAGGGTTCAGGAGGGAGTTTGCATTTGTGTTCTTTGGAGGAGACTGGGGGATCCCTACTGTCCGACCGGATGTTTAGCCGAATCATGAGCTGAACTTTAGGGTCCCGGAGATGTCTGAGGAAGAGGCAGTCGCCGCTATTTATATGCAAACCGAGGCCCAGATAGTCCAAGGGGGAGAGGTTTATATGGCCAGCAACTGGCTACCGAGCTGCCGTCTTTTCAAAAATGAGCATCTTCTGTCGGCGGTCGGGCTGAGCTGGACATTCCCTAAGGGTAATCGGCCGAGGGGTTGTTTTGCTTGCTATTATGTTTCTTTTCTATGTTTTAACTTAGTTTTCCCTGCAGCTTCTTCCTTAGCCTATCTTTTGGAATCCGACCCCGAGATGGCTGACAAACTGAACTATGCTGCAATGAGGGCGGCTCAGCTCAAAGCCGAGCTGAAGGCAAAGAAGCTTAGTGTTCCCCCGACCCCCAAGGTAGGTATTTTTTCTTCCATCAAGTATTTCCCGTCCTTTTTTGTTCCGACCTGATTTTGTCTTTTTGCAGGATCCTTTGAAGCCAAAGGCCTCGAAGAAGAAAAAGGAAAGGGCCCCCGAGAAGGTTGCCCAAACTGAAAAGGCGGTGGCCAAGGCCCAAGCTGAAAGGGCGAAGAAGTCGAAATCCATAGAGGTTAACTGTCCTCGGCCTGAGGGGCAGGCTGAGTAGCTTGAAGATACCCGACTCTCCCTCCACTCTGAGGACTTCTGTCCTATCCAGATCCCCCAAAACACCCCCTCCACTCCTCGTCGATGGCCGACCGACGACACAGAGGAGCTGAGCTTGGCCTTGGCGAAATCTTTTGCCGAGCTAGACATCCATGGGGTGGACACTCGTTGGACCAATGCCATTGACTGCTTGTGCAGTCCCGCCGACCAAGAGCATATTAATGCCACCAGCGGCGGTCGGGAAACCGATGACCTGGTTCGATGTTGGGTTGAGGTATGCATCCACTTGTTGTGCTTGTATTTTAGTTTTTACACCCTTCTCTAAGCGTATTTTTGTTTCAGTTTTCTGCTCGGTTGGCTAACGTGGCCAAGAACCGGGTCCATTTGGCCGAGGAGGTGGCAAACTTGGAAGCGAAGGGTAAGAAACACTTCGATGAAGTCCATGCTGCCATGGAAGGTCAAAGAATCGCCGAGGCCAAGCTGGCCAATGCCGAACGATGTATTAAACGGGACCAAGAGGACTTTCAGAAAGAGAGAGATGGATGGGCTCTGGTCAAGGCCGAGCTGACCAAGGCCAGGGAGGATGCTGAGCTGGCCAAATTGGCCGCTGATGAGCAAACGACTGATGCCCTAAACAAAATTGCCGAGCTTAATGCCAAGTTAGCGGAGCTAGAGGCACGTCCATCTTCGGAGGACGAATGGTTTGCGGCCTAGAAAGAGTCCAAGGCCTGCGAGACATCTGTCAATCAGGTCGGCTCGACTGCCCAGAAGATGGAGGTGGACGACGCCCTTAAGAGAATGAAGGCGGCCTTGGCCAAATCTCATCCATCCTTCTCCTGGGCCGAGGCGATGGCGAGCTACAAAGCTCTGCTGAAGGCATAAGATCGGGCCATCCTCGCTGAGCTAAACATTTCCCTCTCCGATGATGATGATGATGATGAGGAGGTTGTCGAGGAGGTTACTGGAGAGGATCAGCAGCCCGGGGTGGCGAGGTCTGACGAGCTTACCGGGAGCACCAACGAGCAGAACGACCCCCCAACTGCTTAGGCTTAGTTTCTTATGTTGTATTAGTTGGCCCTAGTAGTACCAGGCCTTAGCTTGTAATTCAACATTAATATGTATGAATATGATGATCTTCCATTTTATCCGAGCACCTCTAAGGTTGTCAATTGCAATTATTTTTCTAACATTTCTGCTCAAGTACAGTTATTTTCCGGACTGGTTAAGTCATTTTTTGATAGAGTTTATCAGAATTGACTAGTTAAAATCGACATTCAAAATTGGAACTAACTGGTTAAGTCTTTACATAAATTGAAACTGACTGGTTAAGTCTTTACATATATCTGACCTGAAATGGTCCGAGAAATTATATGCCACACTTGGCCAGTTTACATCTTATATATATGCCCCAATTGTAATTGACGAAAATTAGACATAGAACTTCTTGAGGTTGTCCAAATTCCATGGTCGAGCAAGTGGGACGCCTTCGGGGTTCTCCAATTGGAATGTGCCAGGCTTGATTACCTTGGTAACTTTGTAAGGACAATCCCAGTTAGCCCCCAACTTGCCTTTGAGGTGCGATAGCCTTGTTGCTTCGACCTGCCTTACCACCCAATCTCCGAGCTGGATGGGCCTCGTTTTAACTCGACGGTTAAATTGCCGAATCACTCTCTGTTTGTAGTGGATCGACCTTAGTAAGACATTGCCCCTTGTTTCTGGTAGCAGGTCGAGATTGACAGGCTTTTCTTCTTCATTTTTCCCGAAGTCATAGAAGGTTATCCGAGGTGATGGGATACCAACTTCTACTGGCAGAACTGCTTCACTACCATATACCAGACCGAACGGGGAGCACCCAATTGCTTCTTTAGTAGTTGTCCGAGCAGACCAGAGAACTCCAGGCAGGTCATCTACCCAAGCCCCTTTTGCTGCATCCAAGGACTTTTTTATCCCTTTGAGCACTATCTTGTTGGCAGCTTCAGCTTGACCGTTGGTTTGCGGTCGGGACACTGCTGAGAATCTGGTCTGTATGCTGAAACGGGCACAATATTCTCGAGTTGGTTCGCTGTTGAATTGCCGACCATTGTCTGATACCAGGGCTCTAGGTACCCCAAATCTTGTGATTATGTTTTTCCAGATGAAGGCTTGCACTTGTTTGTCAGTGATGGAGGCGAGTGGCTCGGCTTCTGTCCACTTGGTGAAATAGTCTATCGCCACTATCAAGAACTTGCGCTGACCCGAGGCCGGAGGGAAGGGACCGAGAAGGTACATGCCCCACTTGTCAAATGGTAGAATTACTTTAATGGAGGTGAGGGGGGTGGCTGGAGCTCTAGGAATATCCGAGTGGATTTGGCAATAAAGGCACCTTTTCACCAGTTCTTGTGCATCTGCCTTGAGAGTAGGCCAGTAGTACCCTGCCCTTAAAGCTTTTCCAGCTATTGTCCTTCCACCCTGATGGCTACCGTACGCCCCTTGGTGTATCTCCCTTAGGATGTAGTTTCCTTCTTCGAGAGTTACGCATTTCAGCAGCGGGTGCGTGTATGATTTTTTGTAGAGCGGTTCATCATGCCATAAGAACCAACCTGCTCGGTGTTTGATCCTCTCGGCTTCCTTAACCTCTGCTGGGAGGGTTCCATCTCTCAAATATCTGACCACTTCGTCTATCCAGGTGGATGTCCGATCCAGGGCCAGCTGCTCCTTAGCATTTATGCTGGGCTGGTGAAGCACCTCTGTACCAGCCCGTTTTCCCGAGCTGCTAGGTAAATACACTTAAGATTCACTAATCACAATCAATGCTTAATAAGCCTCGAATTAAACATTTACTCGCAACGGAAACATAACCTGGAAAACGATCCTGGACCTGTGGGTTATTGGCCCACAAAACAAAATCCTTTCTATAAGACTTCAATTACACTGACATTTCGACTAATATTCCCAAATATTGTATACAACGAAATATATCAGAAACTATTCCTTAATTGACTATCTAAAATACAAACTCAATCCATAAGCTACGACGGCATCTTTATCTTGCTTCACTTCAGAATCCTGAGCTCACAACACCAAACCTGCAACAATGTTTGACTCTGCCACCCACCAAGTGACGGCCACAGAAATGACAACACCATCAGCAAAGCTGAGTACACACTGTGTAATAGAAAATACAAGTTTAGGTGTATTTTGAAAACTAACACATAGTTATAGTAACAGATAATCACACTCAACTTAGTTGATATATTTTCACAAAATCAGATCGTTTGGCATGAACGCGAGTGGAGAGGGGTACCACGCAGTACCAGCTGTCTCCAAACTATTGAGGGTCGTCACCCAGCCTTTTATTGTTATGCTTGCAAGACTTACCCGGACATGTCCTATAACGCCAGGAATTGCCCTCCTGGAAGGCAACAGCTAGGGACTCTACCCGCCCTAACTCGGGGTGCCTATTCATGCCTCACTTTCATATTTATAAAATAAGATATTTAATGATTCATACTTGAATCCTCAATACTCATAACATAACACCATATTCGACCTTATCTGGTCTTAACTCATATTTGAATCATTTCCTCATTATCATACCAAATCATATTTTGAGAAATATAGTATTTTCGAACGATTTCGATAATTGAACAAAATGATACTTTTATAACAATCCAATAGCAATTCACAACTAACTCACAGAGATGTATCTATAATCATGGCCATTACCACAAACGATATATGATATCCAAAATTCAATATAACGCCCACGGAGCATTTAAATATATTTTGCTAACCCAAAGGTTACCTCAACTCTATAACAATTATACGAAACCTCCAAGCATCATAACTTGATTTCCCATATCATCTTGAATTATATACGTCTACATAGCCATTCCCCAACAACCATCTCACGATAACACCAATAATCAATAACCAAACTTAAACTAATTCCCAATTCACAAATTATCAACCTTTAGCATTCTAATTTCCTTAATCCTTAATTAATATCTATAACTTGATGATATTAGCTACATCGACTTGCATCCCAATTCATAATCATGATTTTAAATTATATAACTAAACAAACTAATCACAACTGTACCTAAATCAAGCACCTAATTGTGCTACCAACAATTATATTGAGAATATAAAGCTAGCTCGACTCGTAAATAAACCTCAATAAACTGATTTCTATGTTGCACTCAAATCCTTAACCAATATATCAATTCCAACATTATAATCTCCTTCATAATTCCGAATGATACTCCATTCCAAAATCATCCTCCAATAATCACCTCATAACAATAACAATAAAAACAACCAATCTTAACTATTCTAATTATCTTCTTCTAACGCAACCATTATGCTAATAAAACTGAATCCCGCAAATAAAATTAATGAAGTCATTCCCATAACTCATAACTCGACTTCATACATATCAACTCCAACTACAATAATTATAACAGTTTCCCAATTCTAAGATTAGGACTTCCCTCGCATCATCAACAACGACTATCCAATAAGAACGATACAACAACAACAATAGGCAACAGCTTCACAGCAACTCCACCACAACCACAATGACAGAACAACAATAACCCAACAACACTACTACAACAGAGCAACAACAACAATACAACTCCACAACAACTTCACCACACCACCACAACAACTCCACAACAACAATAACATAACAACTCCACCTTAATCATCATAATTACTCCACAAGTCCATGTACTAAACACATTCCATTAAGAACATAATCGTAATGACTTAGTGTATAAGTGTTGTTTAGGTCAAATGAAACATCTCTAATGAACCTTAGCATGTTATACTCATGTAATATACTCAATATACACATAATAAAATACACATCATAAGTAAATTCATTTCATAAACATGCTTTACACTAGAAAGAAACAATCACCTAACTATAGAAGTGGAAATCTCTAGGGTAAAACCAAACTAAGTGTGTACCTTAACTAAGGATGCTTAAAGCCACGAAATTCCTTAATCCACTTGGTTAACTACTCCTACAGCTTCCCCTGAATGTATAAAATGCTAAAGATTAGTTTCAACAAGCTTATAGATATGAAAAACTAAGCTTAAATCAGGGGTGTAAACTGTTGAACTTACAGCAACTTATGTGATCTTTCAGCAAGGTTTTCTATATGAGTTTAAGGTCTAAAGATTGGAACCAAAGCTTGAACTACTTTGTATGGATGTCTAGAAGAGTTCTATGTAAAGAAAATGGGTGTCCAAGAGGAAGCAATAATAGAAAGAGACGAAAACCAGAACAGTTTTTATAGCTGTTCTGGCGGTACCCAGGAGGAGGGAAACCTCTTCTGGGCAAGGTCGGTTTCTTGGAGTTTTTGGGTGATTTTGCTTGAGGTGTTAGCCTAAGGTGTTGGCTTTCATGCATAAAAAGTTCTTTGAGAGATCGACACTTAAGTAGCTTGTAAGCAGCTTTCTTTGAGGATAGGTCTGAGCTGTAATTTCAGCTGGCCAGGTTTTACTATGTAAGCAATTTACCTTATTGAGCCACGTAATTCTTGGGGATAAATGACCATTTTAACCTTAAGACATCCCAAGCATGTCATATATCAAGTTTGGTTAGGTTCTGAGCTCGGATTCAACCCAAAGGCTCTTTAACTGGAAGTTCATCGTACCCGATAAAACAATCTCCAAACGATTTTCATAATCTTAATGTTTAAGGCTCTCAAGGACTTTCTAACTTATCTATTGGTTTCCAAAGCCTTCTTAGCCAATAAGAATGATGGTTCTTATCCTTTTTACCTTTCTTAACCACTAAGAAAGATGTATTTATCCACAACCTTTCTTAACCACTAAGAATGATATACTTATCCACAACCTTTCTTAACCACTAAGAATGATAGTACTTATCAGAACCTTTCTTAACCACTAAGAATGATAGTACTTATCCACAAGCTTTCTTAACCATTAAGAATGATAATGCTTATCCACAAGCTTTCTTAACCATTAAGAATGTAATGCTTATCCACAAGCTTTCTTAACCATTAAGAATGTAATGCTTATCCACAAGCTTTCTTAACCATTAAGAATGGTAATGCTTATCCACAAGCTTTCTTAACCATTAAGAATGATAATGCTTATCCACAAGCTTTCTTAACCATTAAGAATGGTAATGCTTATCCACAGGCTTTCTTAACCATTAAGAATGATGGTCCTATCCACTTTTAGCTTTTAAATAAAGGTTCTTAAAAACAGGGCTATTACAACCTCCCACATGATAGTCCGAGGGGCCGACCCCTCCGCCGAGCTGGCCATACGAGCTAGGGTGTCGGCTTGCTGATTTTCCGACATCGGTATATGGCTGATGTGGAAATGAGAGAGCTTCTTAACGAATTCCTGGGTTTTGGCCAAGTACATCCTCATGTTGTCTTCCTTTGCCTCGTACTCTCCTGAGACCTGACCCACTATGAGTTGGGAATCCGATCGGGCCTCAACTGCTGTAGCTCCTGCCAAAATGCAGAGCTGAAGCCCCAGGATGATAGCGTCATACTCTGCTTCATTGTTAGATCCCAGGAACTCGAACTTGATAGCATACTCCATCTTTTCTCCGACCGGGGGTTTGAGAACTAGCCATGCTCCGCACCCCAACTTGGTGGAAGAACAATCTACGAACAATTCCCACTCCTCTTTTTGGCCGACCGGGGGCCGAGTTGTGCATTATGTTATGAAATCAGCCAAGGCTTGGGCTTTTATGGCCCTTCTGGGCTCGTATTCTAAACCGAAGTCAGCCAGTTGGTCGGCCCAATCGGTCATCCGACTGGAATGGTTTCTGCTTTCAATTACCTTGCGAAGGGGTTGTCCGGTGAGGACTTTGATCTGGTGGGCCTATACGTGAGGCTTCAGCTTTCGACTAGCCATGACGAGGGCGAAGACCATCTTGTCCACCTTGCTGTATTTTGCTTTTTGCCCCTCGAAAGGCGTGGCTAATGAAGTAGACCGGGTGTTGTGCCCCTCCCCTTTCGACCACCACCACAGCGCTGAGAGCGTATTATGATACTGCCAAGTAAATGAACAATGTTTCCCCCGGCAAGGGGGACATGAGCTTCGGAAGCATTGAGAGATGTTGCTTGAGGGAGGTGAAGGCCTGTTCGGCCTCTTTGTCCCATGTGAATTCTTTTCTTTTGAGAGCCTTAAAAAAGAACAAGCTCTTGTCAGCCGACCGGGATAAGAATCGTCTGAGTGTAGCTAGACAGCCAGTGAGACACTGCACTTCTTGACATTCCGAGGGGATTTCATCTCAAGCACTGCCTTGAGGGTTAGCTTCAATGCCCCTCTCATCAACTAAAAATCCGAAGCACTTACCCCCTTTTACACCGAAGACGCATTTCTTAGGGTTGAGCATCATGCGATACTTCCTCAATGTGCTCAGCGTCTATCTTAGGTCGGATGGATGATCAAAGTGGGCTTTGCTTTTGACTATCATGTCGTCAACATACACCTCTATGTTCCGACCCAACTGATCCCTGAAAATTTTGTTAACTGTCCGATGATAGGTGGCCCCAACATTTTTCACGCCGAATGGCATCATCTTGTAACAATAAACCCCTTGAGGGGTGGTGAAGACGGTATGTACTCGGTCGTGCTCTGCCATCGGAATCTGATGATAGCCTGCATTGGCATCCATGAAACTTAAGAGGGCATGGCCAGCCATAGAATCGACCAGCCTGTCAATTTTGGGCAGAGGGTGGTCATCTTTTGGAAAGGCCTTGTTCAGATCTGTGAAATCCACACACATGCGCCAAGCGCCGCTCGGCTTCTTGACTAGTACTACGTTGGCCAGCCATTCTGAGTACTGGCATTCTTCTATGAAACCTGCCTCAAGTAGCTTTTTAACCTCGACCGCCGCGGCCTTGCATCTTTTCGGGCCCTGATGCCTTAGCTTTTGCTTGACCGGCTTGTATCCTTCCTTAATGTTGAGCTCATGGCACATAATACTAGAATCAAGGCCGGGCATTTCTGAAGCTTCATAGGCGAACACGTCTTGGTACTCTCTGAGCACCTCTATCACTTGTGCTCTTGTTTCAGGATTTAGGGCCTTGCCCACCCTAACAGTCCGACCGGGTTCTCCTCCGATCTCTACTTCTTCATCTTCCTCAGCTGGCTGAGGTCGTTCGTACTGTTTGGGGTTTTTCGTGATGTATACCCCGAGGTTTTTTGGTGAACCTTCTTCTCTTTTCCTCTTCTTTGAGTCCTTTTGGACGTCGATTTCAGCTCTGTTCTTCAAACTGTTAAGATAGCATTCTCTTCCGGCCTGCTGATCACCTTGTATTTTTCCAACCTTCCCTTCGTCTGTTTCGAACTGCATGAGGAGTTGGTAGGTGGAGATAGCAGCCTTTGTTTTGTTCAGAGTAGGTCGCCCCATTATTATGTTGTATGGTAAGGGGATGTCGACCACTAGGAAGTCGATTGGTAGGCTTTTTCCTTTGCCTTTCTCGCCCATCCGAGTAGCGAGCTTTATCGATCCGACCGGATGCACAGAGTTTCCCCCGAAGCCTATGAGTGGCTGATCGAGGGGTGTGACATCCTTCTCACTGTACTTCAGCTTTTACAGGCACTCCAGTGTGATAATGTCAGCCGATGAGCCGCTATCGACCAACACACGTTTCACCCTGGAGTTGGCCACCTTGAGTTCGATAACCAGAGGGTCATCGTGGGGTATGACCACCGTCCGGATGGACTCCCCAAAAGTCATAACGGGGCTGTCCGACCGGCTTGGCTTGACTTCCAATACCTGATGATTAAGATTTAGGAGGTGGGCTTTTCTGGCTCGGCCGCTCCCGAGGTGAAGCCACCTGCTATGACTCCGATGAATCCCTCTGTATTTCCACTGTTAGACTGACCGACTTTTGGCTTCCCCTTCTCTTCGTTGGTGTGCTTGAGGTAGCGGTTCAGCTTTCCCTGGTCGGCCAGGTTATCCAGTCCTTTCTTCAGCTCTCTGCAATCTTTCGTGGTATGACCACACTCTCGGTGGTATTCGCACCACTGGCTCTTATCTCGCCGATAGGCGGAGGTCCGGATAGGTAGAGGATGAGGTAGCATAGACTTGTTCTTGATGTCCAAGTAGATTTCTCTCTGATTCTTGTTGAAGCGAGGGTCGTTTCCATGGTCTGTAAATCGGTCCGACCTACCGCCCGTTTTCTGCTGCTTGGGCTGATCCCTATGGTTGCCCTCTTCTTTTCTCTTCTTACCCCCCTCTTCTGAATGACGACAGATGTCCGCTGCTTGGATAAATCTTTGGGCCTTCGCCATGGCCTCAGAAGAGGTCTTGACTTCACTTTCAGCTAATGTCCATCTGAGCCGGCCAGGCTGCAATCCGGACATGAGAGCGGCGAACGCTACTGCGTCCTGCAGGTCGGACACCTTCAGAGATTCTTCATTGAATCTTTTTATGTAGTCGGCTAGATTCACTACAAAAAAAATTGGCTATAGAGGCACATCATTTGGCCGACTTGCCTCTAAAACCCCCTTTTACCATCACATAAACATGGTTGCCTCTAAAGTATATGGTTTTTAGTGTCAAGTATATTCTGGTGCCTCTAAAGATACATTTCAGCATCAGATGAATGTTGGTTGCCTCTAAAATCATGTTTTTAGCATCACATGAATATTGGTTGTCTCTAAATCCATATTTTTAGCATCACATGAATTTAGTTGTCTCTAAAGCCATTTTTTTTGCATCAACTGTAGTTAGTTTCTCTAAAGGCTATGTATTTAGCGTCACATGACTTTAGTTGTCTCTAAAGCCATTTTTTTCAGCATCAACTGTAGTTAGTTGTTTAAAGCCATGTATTTAGGTCACATGAATTTAGTTGTCTCTAAAGCTATTTTTTCAGCATCAACTGTAGTTAGTTGTCTCTAAAGCGATGTATTTAACGTCACATGAATTTAGTTGTCTCTAAAGCCAATTTTTTTAGCATCAAATTTAGTTAGTTGTCTCTAAAGCCATGTATTTAGTGTCATATAATATTTCATAGCGACACACTCACAAGTTCCACAAATAAACAATAGTTTATTCTAGATATTAAAATTCCAATAATAATCTACTGTTTTTTTATTAAAAATTTAATAATGTAAGGTTAAAAAAAATATGTTAAATTCACCCATTTACATTGACGGGTCTTATTGTATAGAGATTGTTACGGGTTGATATTATTTTGATTTCGGATAGTCTTTTTTCTGGCAACTCGGATTTCGGATCTTTCAATATCGGATTGTGGCGGATTCGGATTATATCAGATGTCGGGTGTAGGTACTATTCGAATTATATCAAGTTGAATCAGATTGGTTTCAGATTAAAATATCTGAACTGATCAATTAAATTGAACTGAACTAAATTGAGTTGAAAATAAATATTTATGAGAACAGAAAATTGAGAACTGATAAACTGAATTTTCAAAAGACAATTTTCACAATTTCACTACTACAAAAGTCAGAGAAAAGAAATTGAAGAAAGTTGAATATTCCATAAAAATTCAAGGTTCGGTAATGACTAATTTCACTACTATAAGTTTATAAATTTCAATTTTGTATCTTACACATACTTTAATTTGAGTTCGAATATAATTTTCAGACATTTGATGAACTACTTAAGTTTTTTTTTTTTTGAAATTTAAATATTATAGTAATTCTCAAAAAAAATTACAACACAAAAATAACTCCAATAAACTATGCATTAAATTCATATATTCAATAAACATCATAGTCTTACAATAATTACCAAAAAATACAACAAACTTAAAAGAAATGACAAATAGCAATATGAAACAACTCCTCACAAATCTGAAAACCAAAAACAAAAGAATCTGAAAACCAAAACAAAAAATTATGAAAGAACTCCTAAAAAAACAAAAGGAACATACAGGAGAGATTACTAACTAGCACAAAGGTAGAGGATACCTTAATGATACCAACCATAGTTGAAATTACTGTTGTCAATATAAAACTCTCGTCACACTACCAAAGTTCAAAAATTTAAGTCCTTGAAAAGGAAGGGGAAAAAACTACTGAATACAGGAGATCAAGTGAATGTATCCTAAAAATATACTACTGAACATACAAAGTTTCAGAATCTTATTAGAAGACTGAATTTTTATCAAAGGTTCTCTTCATCCTTAACCCAGATACAAAACAAAAGGATAGCTTCACTTCAGCCAGAATGAAAAATAACATATAGAGTTTCAATTTTTTTTAAAAATCTGGAACTGAGAAAACTAAAAGAACATAAAAAACCTCTCATGAGTTTCAAATTGAATATAACTTGTTAACGATTAACTTAAATGGAGTATTGTTGTCTTGATTTAACTTATCGATTCACATAGATATATACCTTGAACTAATCCACTATTAACTTATTTTACGTCGATTATATATTTTCAGTTTTCAAATGCATAAAGCTTAATGACCTCAACTTAGATTTAATTTAAAGGTGGTCGATGATTAAAAAAAGCTTAAGCAATACAACAATTGTTTTCCTCTTTCAATTTTTCTTTTTCTTATTAGAGTTAGACTTGTACCCATATGGCCATATCTACATCAATATAAAAGAGATCTTTACGTTACACGTTGATTAATGGAGTACTTGGTACAGAGATAGATATGCCTTTTCAACCATTAAAGCAAGTACTTGTTGGCTATTGCATTTCCTCTTAGGCTCTTATATACGAGGGTGTGCATGTTTACTAGCTAGGAACAAAAATATGATATAAAGTTGCTCAGTTTATTTTAATAAATATATTCATAATATCAATTTTGTATAACTTTTACAAATTACCTAATTAGATATATTAATGGTCAAAATTGTGTATTGGCAAACATGAAAGTCAATCTGTTGTAGTGATTTAGATACAGAAGAATTATATATTTTGGCAGAATCTCTTGCCCCTGACTCCCTGATGATAGTTGTATGTTGGGCGTTAAAAAAAAAGATAAATTTGTGTTGTTTTTTCCCATAATCTAATAACATCTAAATTATCGAGTAATTTCATAATAAAATATAGATAATTTGATTTTTGAATAAAATAATTAATTATAGCTCTGATTCCCACCATGATTGTCGATACGCATACCGCTAATCGAGCTAAATGTGGTCATCCAGCCCCTAGTTCATTGGAAACTCTTGTACTATCAACAAGGAAAACAAAGACATCAAAGCTAAAAATTAAATTAAAACAATTTTTGAGTCAAACAAATTATAGTAGTACTTCCTTTGTGCCCTATTACATATTTAAGTTGACTTCTTTGGTCAAAGTATAATAATTTTAAAACTTATTATTTTTAAAGGATTTAATGAGATCTATTTGATTTTTTTGAAGTTTAAAATTTTCACAAAAATGTTTAAAGCCCCGCCCTTCAATATTTTGAAAATTATCATCAAAAGTTTAAAGCCCCCCCTCATATCATTCTGATTTTTCATTCTGGTTTTCATTTAACTCTCATTTCTTCATCTCTCTCTCCTAGGTTTTCTCTCTCCCCCTCACTTCCTTCTCATTTCTTCTTCACTATCTATCTATGATGAACCGTTGGATTATGTCTGTGGATCTTGAATAAATTTCGATGTAAGGTATGTTATTATGATTTTCGTTGTTTTGAATTTTCGGGCTGATTTTGTTCAGAATTTTTTCTCAATCTTTTATTCTGATTTGTTGTTCAAATTTTTGTTCTTATCTTTTTCTTCAAAATTTTTGCTGCGATTTTTTTCGATATTTTGCTTTGATTGTTCGAGTTTTTCTTCTTATCTGTTCGTTTGTTTCTAATTTTTTTGTTGAATTTTTCTCGCTTTTTTGTTTCTAATTTCATTTCCATATCTGATTCATGTTTTTTTTTGTTTTTCGATTTTTTTCTGAGTTTCTCTTTCTTAATTTTCAGTTTTTAAGAACTAACATTTTTTAAGATCTGGGATCATTTTCGTTTTTAACAACATTTTCAAATTTTTAACAACATTTTCTTAATTTTCAGTTTTTAAGAACTAACATTTTCAGTTTCTGAGTTTCTGTTTCTAAATTTTCATTTTTAATTTTTTAAGATCTGGAATCATTTTCGTTTTTAACAAATTTCGTTTTTCTTTGTTTTCGATTTTATCTTTGTAAGTTTTGGTGGTGATTGTTTGATTTTTGATTTCTTGGGATTTGTATGAGAGTTTTGGTTGTGATTGTTTGATTTTCTGTTTTTCTGATTATTTAACTGTTTCTAACTATTCAATGGTGGCGATGGTGTTCAGACGTTGGTGGCGGCGGCGTCAGTGGTGTTTAGACGGTGGTGGTGGTCGTGGCAGTGAGGTGGTGCTGCTGGTGGTTGGTCAATGGGATGGGTGTTAGTAGTTGTGCTAATTACCTTACTTAATTTTGTTAATATATTTTCTCTTTCCTGCTTAATTTTTCTGCTTTATGCTTTTATCAATATAATACATCATTCCTAGTTTTTCCCCAACAGTAAATGCCCTGAAAATTATGGAACTGAGGGAGTATTATCTGCTAATATGTTGTGGATTGACTATGTTTTCCAATCACTTAATTCTTGTTCTAGATAGTTGTGTAAACCTACTAAAGATAGTTTCAAGAAGAGTGTTATTCGATGTTGTAGTACAACCATGCTATATCATATTTAGAGCTAAAGAAATTAAGCGAAGTGGAACCAGACTGCTGTCTGCAGCCCTGATATATTAGTTTAGAATGTTAAACACGATGTATATACTAGAATTAGCTCTGTAATGCCTAAAAATCCAGTTGAGAGATAAGGACTGGTTCAATTGTACTCTGGCTTAGCTGATTGTATGTGAGTCTATTGTCTCTTGGTCTTTGTTGTTGTTTTGCAGGTGTTTCTACAAGTGATTAGGGCTTTGATGGTACCCTTTTAGAAGGTGAATATATGTTGCTCAATGATGCATTTCAACTCTATGGTTTTGTACAAGGTAACTTTTAAGTATTTGATCTTTTGCAACGTTTTTATACCTTATACAACGCTATTGAAGCGTTGCTATAGCTTAGTTATGTAGTCGAGCTCGAACACCCTGTCTTTTCATTATTGTTGAGGGGTTCTCTGTTTTACTACTCAATGCAGTGAATTGAGTTACTTTTGTTAGGAAGGTCCCGATAGTAGGTAACTATACTTTGCTGTTCATTATTTCTTTTTTTCTTTTAGCGAGTCTAAGTTATCTGTTTTTTTAGCGTGGTGTTTGCTTTCATATAGGGAAGTAACCTTCTTTCTATACCATAATACCTAGGATTGCGTTCATATTGATCTTTTTTTTGGGTTGAATTTGCAGATTGAATTGCGTTCAAGTTGAAGTTTTATGTTGAAGATTCACTGAAGGTTGAATGTCGGTTGAAGATGGAATTTCTACATATTTTTTATTTTTTTTATTTCCTCTTCTGAATGTTTGTATCAATTCGTCAAAAAAGTTAGTAATAAGATTATACTTCTAACTTCCTTTATTAATTTATAATGTTATTTTTTCTTGTTGATGTAAGAATGTGCTTGTAACTGTTACTGTACTAATAACACAATGTTGACGCTTACAAGTGTCTATATAGTAGCTTCAAATTGCGACATCTTCAATTGCAATGATGCTAAAAAGCCTCAACATTTTCGAAGCCTATGAGTGTCGTTAATTATCGGTGGCTAAATGTTCGCTGCTCCTTTAGGGAGTCAATAATTTTTTATTTCGATGCTTATAAACGTCAAAAAATCCCAAAAAAAATGTCGAAAATGTAGAAATTCTAGTTGTTGTTGCATCTAAAAACATCCTTTAGCGACAGACTATTAGATGCAACTTAAAATTAGAGACGAACTTATGGTTGCCTCTAAATATAAATGGCCTTACCACCAATGTAACATGTGTGCCCCAAAAAGGTGGCATTAGGGGCAACCTATAATTACCGACTGGCTTATGGTCGCCTCTAAATGTAAGTGGCTTTAGCAGCACTATAAGTTCTGTGGCCAAAAAAGGTGGCATTAGGGGCAACCAACAATTAGCGACAGGCATATGGTTGCCTCTAAACAGAAGTGTCTTTAGCGGCACCATAACTTGTCTGCCTCTAAAAGGTGGCATTAGGGGCAACCTATAATTAGCGACGGACTAATTAGAGGCAGCGAGAAAATTGCTTCTAATCACCATTAGAGGCTACAAATGTATATTTAGATGCAATTTTAGATTACCTCTATATGTAATTTTTTTTGTAGTGATTCTCGTTCTTTTCTTGTTTGACCCCTATAAGATGAAGGCTTGTCTTCTTTTGCCACTTTCCAGCCACGAACTGATCGGTAAACATGTCTTCGAGTACCGCGAAGTCAGTGATGATTCCGGCCGGTAACTCTTGAAACCAGTTCAGCGCGAGCCCCTTCAGCGTGGTGGGGAAGAATCGACACCATGTAGCATCGCAGCTAGTCTGCACGCTCATTTGGGCCTTGTAAGTGGCCATATGATCTTCCGGGTCGGTCAGACCCGCGAATTGCTCGATAAGGGGTGTTTTAACTTTTCCTTGGGTAGGGGTGTCAATGATCTCTCGACGGAACGGGGTCATGAACTTCAAGCTTACATTGCCCAGTTTTGGATCGGAGGCTTGGATTGCGCCGAGTCGCCTTGTCATTCTCGATGAGCTGCTTTTCGATCTAGGAGCTGGCGGGCGTCATACCCCTGGCTGCGGCGCTTTTCATTGAGGAAGTGTCGGGCATCCTCTGACTTGCGACGAGGGTTGCCTCTCGGTGACTTGGAAACGTGAGTTTCCTCCTGCCTGAGGGCAGATTTACGAAGGGACGACCTCTCTCTAGGTTGCCGGTCATCCTGTCTTGATGGTTCCCTTTGGGACCGCGCGGGTTCCTTAGTTGCTAAACTACCCCGAGGGTTGTTCCGGGATCGCCTCTCCGACGCTCAAGTCAGTTGATGATTGAGGTAGAGAGAGAGTCTAGAGTGAGAAACTCAGATTAGTTAATTAGGTGAGAATTCAATACCTTTGCATTGATGGGACAAGAGGTATTTATAGTGGTGAGAACCCCTAGGAAAAGACCTGCTGGATGGGACAGCTCACCTAGGGATTGGTGGTGACACCTTTCCAAGAATGATCTCTGTGGGACCCTTGAATCCCCCAATGTTTGCTAGCCATGCTGTAATAGGTGGGACCCACGGAGCTGATGTGGCGGTGCCAAATGGCATAGGACTGTTGGAGAGGTTTAATGGGCCCAAACATTAGTAATTTACTAATTTTTACTAACAACTTGCTCAATAATAGTTCCACAATATTTGGTACTTTTTTTACCTTGATCATTAAAGTAAAAAACAGGAAGAATGAAAAACAACGATGTGAGTAAATTATTAGAAGAATATAGGTAAGGTTACTGACTTAGTGTACTATAAAAATATCAAGTCGGGAGAAGTAAAAAAAAAATGGAGTAGTATAATTTGGTAAAACGAATTTTAAGATTTTAAGCAAATTTCACCATAAAAAAGTAAAAATAAATCCAATGAATCTGATCTCGAGCATCATGTTCATGTCATCGCATAATCTTCTTAGATTTTGTTTCCACCGTTAGAACTCTGAAAGCTAAAAGGAAGAGTATCAGAACAGTACATCTAACCTCGTACTCAGTCTTTTTATAGTACAGTAATTGAGTAGTAATAATACTTGTACAGTAGTACTAGTATATTGCTCCGCGATTCACGACACGTCCACCACTCTCAGACACGTACATTACTACCTACGTCATTACGTCGTCCTCATATTGCTATACGTCAGAGCACCTCCATTCATGGGGCACCCCATTTTTTCTCTCTCCTCACCTTATTTGTCCACCTCATTTTCCACTACCTCCCCATTTTACCTTACTCAAATTTGAAACACATACCTCCATCATCTACCTCCCATTTATCTTCTCTCTCTTATTTCCTATACCCCACCACCTTTTCTCTCTCCTACTTTTCCATACCCCATCAATATTTTTTCTCTCTCACCCGCCATGTGTAAGCTCCCCATTTGTTCTTCACTTGGGCACCTCCCCTAAAACTTGAGCATCCTCATTAAATGGGGAACCAACCCCACTCATGGGGAGCCCCATTTGAGGAGAGAGAGTGTATATGGGGAGGGTAAAAAATACCATTGGAGGTGCTCTCAGTGGATTAACCCCTTGCTGCTCGATACGTGTGTCTTTGTCGGTGGATTATATTGCATGCTAACACTCTATACGTCTCACTAAATATGCTATAAACAGTTAGCTAATTCAGATCTGCTTTGAGGTATAATTTCGGTTGTCCAACTTATGACTTATGAGCTGCCTAATAACAAACTTAGCTGTGGATTAGAGTAATTGAGTTCAGCTACTCGCCAATGACTCGCGAAATAGTGAGTCAAGTTGAGTATATCCCCACTTGACTTGATAAAGTCAGGAACAACTCGATAAATTTTATATATATATATTTTTTTTTGGTAATTAACTGGTCCAAACAGGCTCAATCCTTATAAGTTAAGGGATAAGAAGGAGATCTCAATCTATAAGGAAACTTCCAGAGAAAACTAGAGATTTATACCCATAAGCATAAATCCATACAAACACCCCAAATATGAGGTTGATGAGAGTCGAACTCCCGACCATGAGGTTGGGAGGTGGGAGCTCCAACCATTGGGCTCCAACATGATTCTCAAACTTTTAATATTATTATTAATAAGAAAACTATCTTAATTTAAAAAATTTTAAGTTGATTTTTATATTACTAATCAAGTTAGTAAGTGATAAGATGATAGAACCAATATTACCAGGATCAAAATCCTACTTTGTATCATAGGGAATGATAGGATCGAATCGCAGGGATGGGGTCGTAGGATCATAAGATCCTGCAATTTGGAAAAATAAAGATAATTATGCTAGAATATGGTGAGAATTTCATGTTTAAATTTGCACATATTAGTAATGACTTATTTCATTACCAAACGGTGATAATTTTTCAATATTATAAGATTGAAATAAAATTGCAACCAAAATTTAATCTGAAAAATACAATATGTGAATTTTTTCTTTTTATAAGGTAAGGAAAAAGAATATTAGGAGACCCTCCGCACGAGGGGTGGTCCTAATATATCGTTTACAATGATTGAGTGTAAAGCCGAATTTGTACAATCTTCAATAATATATAAAAGGTGCATCAATCAAATGACCAACATTTGCAATCTAGTCCGCCGCTTTGTTTGCCTCTCTATAGATGTGCTGAATGCTCCAGTGGGAGAATAATGTTAGAGGCTCTTGGATGTCTTTTATGATGTTGGCAATTTGCCATGGTGGTGTCTCCTTCTAGATAACAAGTAGATTGTCTCCTTCTATGTAAAGATTTGTTATTCCGGTTTAAATAGCGAGGAATATACCCTTTTGAAGTGTCGTTGCTTCAGCAATGAAGACTTGAGCTGTGCCGAGGTTGTATGCGCATGCTTTGAGGAGGTTGCCTTGTGAGTCGCGGATGATGACCCCAGCGGAAGCAGAGCCATCACGAACTGAGCCGTCGAAATTAAGTTTGTGTGCCGTAGGTGGTGGAGGGGACCACCGTACTTGGATGACACATGGAGTAGTTGGAGTTGATTGAGTGAAGCTTGAGTGAGTTGAGGAAAACGAAGTACCTGTGGAATCATTATGGTCAATGGTGGTCATGACAGACCATTCTGTATAAATTTTGCTTTGTGGAAGATTTTGGAATGATTTAGAGTTTGATTGTTAAAAATAATATCATTTCTTTCCTTCCAGATGGTCCATAAAAGATATACTAGCTTTGGAATTTTGTTTTTATCCCTTTTAAGGGTTTGAAGAGATGGTAGCAATGATTTGTTGATTATGAATAACCAAGCTATGTGTGAAGTTCATGAAGATTCCATAGCCGATTGAGGTTAGGACACGATCCGAAAAGGTGATCGATGGTTTCTTCATGATTGGTGCAAAGGGCACATGTGTTAATTGGTAGAATGTTGCGATTGTGGAGCACACTTTGAACTCCAATACTAGAATGACATATTTGCTAGAGAAAAATTAACAATTTAGGAGGGAGGTCGAGTTTTCAAATCCATTTAAAAGGCCATTTATGTTCTTTGGTGTTGATGTTATGAGATAACCATGTGGCCGATTTGACAATGAATTCCATATTAGAAGTTGGATCCCAAACGAGGGTGTCGGAGGTTTCAGTGGATAGTAGCGGGATTTCTTTAATTGTTGCCATAATATTAGCCGGTAGCAGGGTATCTAGTTTGGGCCAATCCCAACTGCCATGAGGTAAGATGAATTCGCTGAGTTTGACGTTAAAATCAAGTTGGTTGGGTGATTGTTTGGTGAGTTCTATAAGGTTTTCATGAGAAAGCCAGTTATCCAACCACAAGTAAATATACTGTCCATTACCTATTTTCCATCTTATCCCTTTTCGAATGATTTCTCGTTGTGCCATGATTTTGCGCCAAATATGAGAGTTGTTTGGTTTAGGTTTGTAAGTGAAGAAGCTCTAGGTTTTTAGGCACTACTACAAATATGTGCAAAAGTATCACCTATGAGAGACCTCCTTAATGAAATAAGTGATTATTCAGCAAAAAAAACCTAATTTGGTAGAAAGGTGGTCTATTATGACATGATAAAGGAGACCTCTTCTTTAAAAAGGTGGTTTTTTTAAACCTTATTAAAATTTTCTAATATTTAAGAAACCACTTATTCCTATTAAGTGGTGATTTTAATTTTATATCTTTTTTTTTTAAAAAAAAATTTATATATTATGTACGTGTTTTCAGGTAATCAATAATAACTGTATTACTAATTATTAACTTAAAAAAAATAACTCACACGTTTATGACCCATTAAAACCCTAAATATACTACTCTTTACTTAATTTTTTTAAAAAAACCAAAACCGAAAGTAGTTTTCAATTGATGAAGCGGAGAAAAATACTTAAGAGAGAGAGAGCGAGTGAATGAAGAGTCTAAAGAGAGAATAATTCCGACGCGATGACGAACAATCAAATCTCATCGGCGATTGCGAACTTTTCCGACGGGATGACGAACAATCAAATCTCATCGGCGATTGCGAACTTTTCCGACGGCATTGACGATGTTGAAGATTTCGTCTGTGTTAGTTTTCAATTGATGATAATACTGTTTTTAATTTCTTCAATTTCGAGTGTTTTTTTGCTCTTCTCTTGCAGTAATTTTAAGTGATTTTGGTTTTAATTTGTAGGCGAATGAGGGAGAATCGTCGATTTCGTACGAGAGATTTCAACAAGTTTTCGAGTTTGTGCAGAGCGAAAATCAAGCCTTTTGCCGAGGAAGATTTGAGGAGGTGATATGAATTTTTTTATTTGTCAAATTTATAGTTTATCATATTGAATATATCATTATGAAGGGTTAATACAATTACATTATTTCCAAACAGGAGTATCCTGTATATGTTGAGTTTAACTCAATGTTGAATTTATTTAGAAGTCTTATCTTGCTGCTAATATATTACATATTTTAGCCTTAAAGTTCACCTAGGGTCTGTTGTGTCAACTTATTTTTTTTTAACTTTTTTTAGAGTTGTTGACAGAAATTAAGAGAAGTTAAGTTCGGAAAAATAAGTTGAATAGACCCTTAGAAACTATTAGGCAAACGAAAATGATCTGTGACACTTAATCTTCCTCCTTCCAGTTTTACCTGTCAACACTAATAGTGAGATGTAGCCTTAATTTCACTGGCACTTGTTTATATAATGGTTACGCATTTGTGTAAGCTCCTAGTCATGAACTCATGCGCAAAAGGGATTTCCGTGAAGCCTTAATCTGATGCATTCTTCTCGTCGTGTAATTAGACTATTACGTCATGTGTATGCTCTGTTAAGGAGTTAAGTTTCCTGAATAATAGTCTGACCAGAACTTTCAAGGATTAGATGATACTCAGTTTGTTTTTCTCATAAGCAGTAAGTTTGTGCACTGCTGAATAATAAGCTGCTTCGTTGCCATTTTGATTTCAATTTTCTATTGAGTAGTCATTATTATACTCTTAACTATGCTAATAGTATTATAACATCTTCACTAATGCCAGGTTTCTTCTTTGTGTCATGTATCTACTCCATTATTCTAGTATAAACTCACTTAGTTTGCTTTGAAGTACTCCATTCAACTTTGAGATACTGGAAACTGTATTTGTATTTTGTGCTGCTAGTTGTATAAAAAGTTTTGGGAGATTGATGCTTCTTTTTTTTAGAGATTATCAATAAAAATTTCCTTGCTGTGCCTAAACTTTTTATACAACTAGCAGCACAAAATACAAATACAATGAATGATCTTTCTATAATAAAGGGTTTCTGTTTTCAAGTATTATTTTTTTTTAAAAAAGAGATGAGTTCCAATTAACTCAGATATTCCAACTTCATCGAAAAACATTGATTCATATAGTGATTGAAATTGGTTAATTTTGCTATTTTTTAAAGTGCGATTGATTCATATAGTTTTCTTTTGCTCCAATTGAATGTAAAAACGTTGAATAAGAACATGCTTATTGATCAAGTTTCAAGTGTTTAAGAGGCAAGAACTCTGTTCTCAACTTCACAGAAGTAAGTTGAATTGTTAGAGCATGAAGTGTGTGACAGAACTGTAGGCTATTGCAAGTATTTGTGGCTGATATTGGGGTGCTTTGGTTTAGACTTTAAGAAGCCCTAGAAATCTTGCGTGGGGCTAGGAGAAGAGGGAAAGAAAGAGTGTTTTTGAGAAGGAAATAAACTAGAAAAGTGTGATTTTTAATCATGTGTGGGAGGGTTTTTATGTTAGGACAATTAACTTAGGAACAAGTTAGTAATTCACCTTTAATTGGATGATTAATTAGGTTTTAAGTGGATTAGGATTACTAAGTATAATTGATTAAAGTAGGATGTTACTTGGTATAAATCTTTTATTTGCTTGCCACCAAATAGAAAAATTGAAAGTAGGAGGTCACCATGTAAAATTTCCCTTTTTTATATTAGTATGATCCATCATATTGAACCTCATTAAGCCATATATATATGACTAATTGTATCATTATATCTATGAACAAGTGTCCTCGTCGACACCAAGAATCTCATGACTGTGGATATTATGTGTGCGGATATATGCTCGAGACTGTAGAGAAAAGGCGACAAGCAATTCCTGATAAGGTATCATTCTTAAGAACACTGATATTATATTTATGAATGTATTTGTTATGTGTCGATTAATTGTTTTGTTATAGCATATTCAGATTGTATGTTTATCTTTTTAATGTTTTATATTTTGCAGTACTTTGGCGGAGTTACAACTGAATTTTCTCAAAATAAGCTTGATGAGCTAGAGACTTGTGGATCAAATATGTGGATGAATATAAACAAGTGGATGAAGAAGAATTGGAAGATAATTTAGGATGTGTGTATTTTCTTTTTGAGCGGGATTAGGGATGTGCTTCTATTTTTGTGTACATGAATTGGAAGAAACAAGCCTAGGTGTTCTATTATTTTTCATAACTTAGTTGAATTTTTGGAATCTTTTAAACATTATATGTGATTTTGTAGTGAAAGATATTAAATGAATGAAAAAGTATTCCAATTTTAAAGTCATTTGAATTATTTCAATACAAGTGCCTAAATGTTCTATATATATATATATATATATATATATATATATTAGGAGCAAGTGAAACAGATTGGAGAAGCGCGCGTATAATAATAATAAAATATATTGTTATTTTTTTAATAAAAAAAAAACAGGTTAAAGAGACCACTTTTTTCTTTCAGGTGGTGTTTTAATGAATGATTAAAAAGACCACCTACATATTAAAAATGATTTCTTTGTAAGATAAAAAAGACCACCTATCTGTAAAATGTGGCGTCTTATCCTTTTTTTTTTCTTCCTATTTAAATTCCTAAATAACCACTTATTTTAAAGAAGTGATCTCTTTTATCAAATTGAGAAACCACCTGCAATAAGTGGTTATTTATCCTGAGAGACCTGTGAGCTGAAGACCACCTCTCATGTGGTCTCTAAATAAGATTTTAGGGGGTCTCTTTAGGCTTTATTGTAGTAGTGAGGTATCGTTTCCTAACAAGGTTAGCCCAAAAACTTTGAGTATCTGTTAAAATTTTCCATCCAAGTTTAGCAATAAAGGCTTTATTAAGTGGAAGGATTTTCCTAATGCCAAGGCCACCTTGACTTTTAGGTTGACAAATGGTATCTCAAGCAATAAGGGGTGTAGTATTCTTATCCTTCTAGTGATGCAATAAGAATTTTCTATGAAGGTTGTCAATAGTGTGAGTAGTAGAACTAGGTAAGAGCGAAGAAGAACATACGTATGAAGGGAGAGCTTTGAGATTGCTTTGAATAAGAGTGCATTTGCCTGCTTTTGAAAGGAAACCTGCTTCCTAGTGTTGGATGCATTATTTAGTTTTTTGCAAAAGATTATTTTAATCAGCTTTAGTTGGGGTAAAAGAACTAAGGTAGACACCTAAATAACGTCCCAGGGACGATTTTGGAAGCATGTTAAAGTGACTGGCTAGAGAGAATTTTCTTGTTGAGTTTATCTGTTTTGAAAAAAAAGATGGCAGATTTATGAAAATTCACTAATTGTCCAAAGAGGGTACAAAAATCGTCAATTGTTTTTTTGAGATTATTGCATGTTGTTGAAGTGGCTTTATAGAAAAGAAGACTATCATCTGCAAAGAGGAGCCAAGGAATATTCGGTGTCTGGGGTTGGATTTTGAAACCAATTCCAGATTGGGAAGTGGAGGCGGCCAATGATAGTTTCATAATGAAAGCTTCCATACAGATGATGAAATGATAGGGGGAAAGTGGATCCCCTTGTCTGAGGTCCCGATAAGGTTTGAACCATTATATGGTGTGACCGTTTATTTTAATTGAGTATGAGACATTTGATACACATTCCTTTATCCAATTAATCCATTGCGGTGGGAAACCCATGGCGGATAAACATTGCCATAAAGAATCCCATTCTATTCAATCCTAAACTTTTTCCATGTCAAGCTTTAAGGCACACCATCCTGTTTTGCTTTTCGATTTTTGAAAGTTGTTAAGAATTTCTTGAACCAATAGTAAGTTGTCAAGTATCGAACGGTCATGTACACAATATGTGAAATTAATTTGTGATTTTTACAACAAGATCGAAACGTAGAGTCGCAAGATCATAGAATCGTATTAAGATCGAAATATCCTACAATTTAAGATCTTATGTAGGATCAGATTGGTGAGATTCTTCCGGATTGTAGAATCGTAAGGTCCAGATCGAAATTTTAACAACAATGGATATAACTCACCTAAACTAGCATATATAGAACTATGATTAGGCTAATACGAGCTGGCGAGTTTGAATCAAGTTACGAGTATAGCTTAATGCACGGATTTAGAAATATATCGAGCTTAGTCAAGTTCAATCTCTTATCTCAAAATTGGAGATTTGGATAGGTTTAGATTTTGCAAATCAGTTATAGGACTGTAAGATCTACTCAATAGTGAAACAACTAATTATAATATTAGAAAAAATAAGAGCCATGTTTTTTAAGCAACTGAAATAATTGCTCACATAAGTCGATATACTTGAAGAGTCTCAAGTTTACAGTTAAATGGAAAAGCAAAAGTTATACTATATGATTGAGAGTTATTCATCTGCAACATTGTCAATTAGTGATTTTAGCTACGATCATCTTCAAGTGGTATATTGTTGATAAAATTATCTCCATTATATAAGTGAAGGAGGAGGAAGATGGTAACTCCTTACTATGTAATTAAAGATATTTGTCAAAAAGTATATTGGCGATTCAAAGCGCACAAGAAAGTGAGAAAGATAAAAGAATGCAGAGGAAGTATCATAGAACTTTATATCGATATGACTACTAATTTTCAATATTTTGTTTCAAAATTTAAAAGCTCTATGATAAAGGCACACCACTGTTTCAGACTTGTTTCTCCTATAATAATTCTTGTTTTTGACGAATGTTGGAGATACTTTCATACGAACTTTCACAGATTACACATACATTTTTACCACGACTTTACCACACACTTGCATACACCTACATACTAAGAAGAATCTCTTACAAACATTTAAACACGTTAAATCTCCATCGAATCTTCATATTTCAAGCTTATAGATTGCTTCTCTTGCGGATCATTACGTTAAGACTCAAACGAAAAAGGTATACTTCCTTATGGTCAATTCCAATTAACTCTTTATTTTACTAATAATTTAGTCATATGTAGATCATAAAACGAATTAATGCTCTCTTGTACATTCTTCTCTAATCTCCCTCCTTTATTATATTTCTAATGTACCCATGTTCATATTCTTTATCCATTTCATCAACGCACCACACATGTTTATTTTTGGTAATCAAAGACCTAAATAATTGTTCCGCTACTAAATAAAGATATTTAATTTGGCCAATTGGATTAGGTTCCCTGTAATTTGATTGCATTATAACATGTCATAAAAAATTAGTCTTTTAATCCATCCGTCTCTTAATAGAGTTTCTATTTTTTCATTTATGTCTGTCCCAAATAGATTTTTCATTAGTATGGTACCACCAATTAAGATATTATTTAGCTTTCACTTTTTATTATATTACCCACTTCTCCATAAGATGACTTTGCAAAGTGGTCCACATTCTCTCTCTCTCCTCAATAAACAATCATGAATAGTGTACCAACTTTAATTTTTAGTTTTAATTTAATAAAACTAAGGTCCCACTTATGTAATCTCCCGTAAATATGGATTTTATAAATATATGTTAGTATATATATATATATATATATATATATATATATATAATATAATAATATATATAATATATATATATATAAATATAATTTAGTTTAAAATAATTTATTTATCTAAAAGGTTGACTATTTTGAAAGTTAAAGAAATTATTTTAAAGATTTGAGGAAGTTAAAATATTTTGTTAAAAAGCATGATTTGAAAAATATTTGAAATACTAATTGGATTTGAAAAAGGATTTTAAATGGGCTTGAGGAACCAAAATACTAATTGGACTAGGAAAAGAAACTTCTAGTAATGTTAGGAGTTTATTCATCAATCCTATTCATTATTCTATCCTACTTAGGATCCAGTTGCCTTTTCCTAAGCCCAAAAGGAAACCTTGCCTATAAATATCATTAAGCCCAAATATTTTACCCACAAAAAAAAAAAATTCTCTCGCTTCGATTTTTCGTCCTAGCTCTCCTTCGACCTTCACTTCTTTGCTTCGTCGACCTGCCGTCCCGTTAACCATTCACCAACCGCTAAAGCCGTCGCTGATTCCTCCTTTTTCCTTTGCTTCAGTTAATTTCTCCTCCTCAAGTTATTTTAAATGCAAATTTTATGTTTTTAAGATTCGTTTTAATATGATTATGTTTAAGGATTATAGTTTGATGATTTATTTATGAATCTAAGTTTATATAATTTATGTATTGAAGAAATAAAATTCAGATTTACTTATTATGTTTCGATAGATTGGATTTTTAATTATCAAAGCATGAATTTTTAGGGTGTTAAAGATTGAAAAATCATACTAGTATGTTATAAACTGTGGGATTGACTATTCTTATAATTTTAAGTATGTTTAAGCACATTTAAAGAGAGTTTTAATAAGTTATATGTTGCTGGAGTTTTGGAAAGATAGTTATTAATGGAGTTTTATGGGTTTTCATGACTAGTATAGTAGTACTATGCAAGGGAATATGAGTAATTGAAGTTTTAATGATAAAACAACTTTTAAATATTTTTAAAGGAAATTTGAAGTATTTTAAAGTTGCTGGAATTTATTTGGAATATTGATTATAAATTCTATTGGTTGGTTTAGGCGGAGATTACTATGTAGGCGACTTCTAAAGTGTTAAAAGTGGACTATCAATTTTTTCACACAAGGTACGTACATACCTATGTGTTGTTTGATGTAATATCATGATTTTAGGAAGAAAAAGTTATGTAGTATCATGTATAGGAACTTTGTGAGTTCATATATGATTTCTATTATGATTGAATACATGCTTTATGCCTGTGTGTGAACATGTTAAGTATGAGATTTAATTATGAGTTTAATATCATGAATGTATGGAATATTGATGCAAGCATGTTAGTTGGGAACTTTATTTGTTAATTCACATGAGGGAATTAATATATTTATTGAGTTGGATCATGATTGAATCATGTGTACGTTCCCTTATATTATTATTTTCACTACTCTATCAGGACTGTGTGCCTTATTATTTGGTAAGTTGATAATTTCTACTTTTGAAAGGTAAGTTGGTTGTTGGCTAGGTTCAATAAACAAGAAAGGATTCAAATAAAGAATGAATTAATCTTAGGTTGTAAGTTGTATGATCACTTATTTAATCCTAAGATAAAAAGGAATAAAGTTGTGAATGTTTGATTATATATTATCTGTATTGCTTGTGTGTCATAACAATTAATAATTGGTAAATCATGTAAAGCGAATCTTGGATAGTAATAAACTTTAGACTGGTGCACGTCTGAAGTTGAACAATCAAGAGTTGGGGTTCATGATGGTCGTGCCATGGCTTTTTCTGGGAATTGGATTGATCACCGTTCCTATTTTATTTTATTAAGAGGTTCCTCGATATCGTAGGTTATTATGGTATACGGAGTCGCGCTCGTATTTCGTCTTCAAAAGGGAAGGCTGATTTTAGATGAGACAACTTGGTCCAATAACTATTTCATAAAAGTAATAAAAAGATTGTTAAAGTTTAGTTCAGTAAAAGTTATCTGTAGATTGTTATGTTGTTATTTATCCCTGCCTAATATTTATTAGTATCATGTTAGGAATGTTTATTTATTATTATGTAGTACTCAGCTTTGCTAACTACGTGCTTTGTCTGTATGTGTTGATCATGGCTTTGCCTTATTGATACTGTGATGACCCATTCTTGGTGAGCAGATTCTTTAGTGCATTGACATCTACATGTGTGCATATGTTGCATCATGGGAATTTGGAAATGGAGAGCTTGTGTAACAGATTGATCTATTTATTATTTTATAGTAGATACATTTACATTTAAGTTTGGTTTGAAGTTAAAGTTACCAATTTTGTTTGGTTTCAAAGTTATTTCATTAATTATTATATTTCAATTCTAAAGTTCAGTTATATGTTTTTCAGTGCGAAATTCTGAATAAGTGATACGTTATCACACGGGAGATAATGCTATGATGATTCTCTATGTTTTATATTGAAAGAGTATTTTGGAAAAGAGAGAATTATCGGGGTGTTACAACTTATGATTTGATCTCCTTAATACTTATGCCCAAAAAAAAAAAAAAGAGAACTCTATAAGTCTAGCTTATGAGAAAAATCTAGGCCCATTTTCCATGTCTATGTGAATCCAAGTCTATATAAAGCCTATGTAGGCAAAATCTAAATCCTAGGTGTAGTTCGCATCTCCATATAAATCCTAGTCAAGTCTAATTCCAAATATAAGTCCATAAAGGCCCAATTCAAATCCTAGGTCTAGTATGCATCTCCTTGTAAGCCCTAGCCAAGTCCAATTTCAAATTTAAATCCATAAAGGCCCAATTTAAATCCTAGGTTTAATTTGCATCTCCATGTAAGTCTTAGTCAAGTCCAATTTCAAACTTAAGTCCATAAAGGCTCAATTCATATCTTAGGTCTAGTTTGCATCTCCATGTAACCCTAGTCAATTCTAATTCCAAACTTAAGTCTATAAAGACCCAACTCCAATCTTGGGTCTAGTTTGTATATCTATTTAAGCCTAGTCAATTCCAATTTCAATCCCATATAGAACAATGTTTAAAACCTCTCAATCCTCTGGCCTAGCCTGCTTACCTTTGATGTAGGTTCAAAGTCTATTTCCCCTTATCGCCATAATGTTCCAAATATCGAGTCTAGCATGCTTATTCTAAATGTAAGTTCAAAGTCTAGTTTCCCATAGTGTCTAGCCTGCTTATCTTGTATAAGTTCAAAGTCTACTCACCCTTATTGTCTAGTCTGCTTGCTCTAAATGTAAGTTCAAAGTTTAGTCACACTTTAAGTCTAGCATGCTTATTCTAAATGTAAGTTCAAAGTCTAGTCTTCCTTATTGACTAGCTCGCTTACTCTAAATGTAAGTTCAAAGTCTAGTAACCCCTGATTGTCTAGCCTACTTACTTTAAATGTATATTCAAAGTCTAGTCACCCTTTAAGTCTATCGTGGTTACCATTATGTAAGTTCAAAGTTTAGTCTTCCTTATTGTCTAGCTAGCCTGCTTACTCTGAATGTAAGTTCGAAGTCTAGTCACCCTTTAAGTCTAGCCTGTTTATTCTAAATGTAAGTTCAAATCTAGCCTTCCTAGTCTGTCTATTCTCGTAGTCTTCCATATCGCGTTTTGCTCTGATACTATTTGTAACACGTTGACTCTTCCGGAGTCGAGTCTATCGTCACCAATGCACATCTAGGACCAACAACTGTCCTCAGTAACCAACATAAGTTCTTTCGGCACATTTTGTCCTCACTCATGTGCACAACAAGAAACTTCCTAGGGGGTCACCCATCCCTGGACTACTCCCAACCAAGCACGTTTAACTGTGGAGTAACTAAGGAAATGAGCTCTCTAAAATAAAGATTCATCTTGTCTTTAGGGGGCGTTTGGTTCATATAGGTGGTATAGGTTTGGAATTTGACACCTAACACCATGTGTTTTGTTTTATTTGGGAAATGAAATTTTTTCTTCTATTTAATACATATAGGTATTGGTATGAAGCAAACCCACCTCCCCTTTAGGTTTCTAAACCCCATACCTTATGGGTTTGAGGTATGGGTTTTAAATCTATCAAATTATTAAACAATTACTAAGTATGAGTTTTGCTCATTCTAAACCCATACCTCATACAAGAATCATACGAACCAAACGCTCCCTTAAAGCAACCATGAGGGGTATTACAGAGCAGGAACTCATAAAATTCATTGAGAGAGATCCTTGGAAGAATGAATGCGCTGAAGAAACTAGAAGAAGGTTATTCAACTCAAAGACCTCCAATATACAATGAGAAGTTCTTCACCTATTGGAAGAACTGCGTAGAGATCAGATCTTTATTAAGGCAGAAAACTACCATGTTTGGCGAGTAATTGAAGTTGGTGACTATGAGGTAACAAAGTCCAACTTTGAAAATGAGGTAGTTCCTAAACTTACATCTGAATGTAATAGAGAGGATTTTAAAGAAATGGAAATAAATGCTCGTGTTGTTAAATTACTTCATTGTGGTCTCGGACCTCATGAACACAATCGTATCATAGGATGTAAGACTACTAAACGAATTTGGAACTTACTCCAAATAACTCACTAAAGATAAAAATGAATTAAAACGTTCAAAAATTGATCTTCTAATGTCTAAGTATGAACGTATTGGGATGATACGTAGACAAACAATTCAAGAAATGCTTACTCGTTTCACTAATATTATAAATGAGCTTGTTTCTCTTGGAAATGATATCCTTGTTGATGAACAATTAGGAAAGTTCTAAGGAGTCTACCACAAGATGAGAGGTGGATATTCAAGGTGACTGCCCTAATGGAGACTAAGGACTTCACCAAGTTCAACATAGAACAACCAGCTGGTTTCTTGTTAACCTATGAGTTACATCTAGGAACTAGTAATGGTGATAGTTCCAAGGATCGTGCCATGACACTTAAGGCTGATGAGGATGATCAATTCAAAGTAGGTGACGAGGAAGCATCCATGCTAGTAAGGAAGTTCAAGAAGACATCCAATAAGAATCAGACTTTTTGGAAGGACCTTGAACATAAAATTTTCAAGTTCCAAAAAGGACTCTGGTTGTCACAAGTGCGGTTCCATGGAGCACTTTGTAAAATAATGTACTCGATGGGATATTGAGAAAGTCAAAGTTAAAGGCAAGGAGCATAATAAGGAAAAGTACTGCAAAGCTTCATACTCCAAGAATGATGTGAAGAAGTCTACGATAGCAGCTTAGGGTGGTGATGAGGAACAACCTGAAGAAGAAGTTGCCAACCTATGTTTTGATGGCGAAGAATGATGTGAACAAGTTCCTTGAGGAACTCGATAGTGAGGTACTTATATTTCCTAGGAATCTAAACTCTAATTCTAGACAAAATTTAATTGTCCTAATTGTAGAAACACATGATAAATGGATAGTTTTGCGTAACAAGAAATTTGAGTGTCAAAGAGCTCTCAAAATATGTAAGGAACACGTTGATGGGTTCAACACTATCAGAAACGATGTTCAAAATCGTTTCTTTGAGATTTTTCATTAAAAACATGTCTTTGAAAGAAACGATTGAAGATTTTAAAAGTAAGATCAACCAAATGAATGTGGAACTTAGCTGTTATAAGTTGATCAGTCTGGATATCAATTCTAGTGGTTCCGAAAAAAGCTTTTATTAAGTTATCCGAGTATGATAAAGTTAAATATGACTTACATAAACTTGACTGAAAATAAATGAAAAATTGTCATTAGAACTTAGTCACGCTAGAAAGGGTTAAAGTATTGAACAACATGAAGTTTCCAAATGGATTCTGGATACCCAAACAAAATGGATTAAAGGTCTATGTTTTAACTATTAAAAGAAAGGTGGGAAACTGAAAACATATGTGGATCTTCCAATAGAAAATTTTGCTTCTTCTATGGGAAAATAAAACACTTAAATGGGTGATATTCCAAGAAACTTTGTAAAAAAATGAAAGGCATGTTACAAAAGTTTGGGAAGTAAATCTAGTGCTAATGCGTCTACGGAGGAACCTAAGGAAACATGGGTTCTAGCAGCTAACAAGTAGTTGCATTTGTAGTGGATAGTGAGGGGGAATAACACATGGTACCTCAATAGTGGTTGTTCCAAGCATATGACAAGAGATAAATCAATATTCCTCTCACCAGCAACCTACTAATGGGGACTGTGAATTTCGGTGATAATAAGAAAGGTGAGATCATTACCACGGGTAAGGTCGACAATTTAAGTTCCTACTTAATTGATAATGTTTTTCTAGTTGATGGATTGAAGCATAACTTGTTTAGTATTTCCCAATTATGTGATAAGGGGAACTCTATAAGCATTGTCGTATAATTAACAATAACACGCGTAAGGTTATTCTGGAATGAAAAGCCAAAGGGAATACATACATTGTGGATCTTAATGCAGTACCTAGGAATAACATTACTTGTCTCAGTGTTATTAAAGAGGATTCTTTACTTCGGCAAAAGTGTTTTTGTCATGATAGTTTATCTTTGCTTAACAAACTCAGGTATAAGAACTTGTAGTAGGTTTGCCTTCAATCAAATTCCAGTGAGATAAAGTATGTAATGCATCTGCAAAAGGTAAGCATGTAAGATCTTCATAAGAAAAAAAAAGTATGTGATCGAGCACCACAAAGCCATTGGATCACATCCATATGGATTTGTGTGGCCCCACGAGAGTCAAAATCAGAAATGGGTAAGTTATATGTCTTTGTCATAGTTGATTACTCTAGATTTACGTTACATGTTCCTTCATAGCAAAAATGAAACATTTGATAAATTTGTGAGTTTTGCTAAAATGCAAAAGGTAAGTGGTTATCAATATGTTCACTTGAGATCTATCCATGGAAGGAATTTGAAAATTCCAAATTTGATGAGTTTTGTAGGGAACATGAAATGAATCATAATTTTTCGGCTCCCAGAACACCACGACAAAATGGTGTTGTAGAGAGAAAAACAGAATACTTGAAGACATGACAAGAACAATGCTCACTACAAGCAAACTCCTAGGAACTTTTGGGCCAAAGCTGTCAACACAACATGCTACATCATAAAGCGTATCATGATTAGACAATCACTAACAAAACTCCCTATGAATTGATTAATGGAAGAAAACCAAATATATTTCTTATTTCAGAGCATTTGATTGTAAGTGCTTTGTTCATAACAATGGCAAAAGAAACTTAGGGAAGTTTTATGAAAGAAGTGATGAAGTTGTGTTCTTTGGCTATGCTTTGGATAGTAAATCTTATAGAGTCTACAATAAGAACACACTATGTGTAAATGAAACTGTACATATTATTTTTTATGAAACTGATAATTTTGTAGAGATTGTAAATGACGATGCACAAGAACAACGAGAAATTGATATTGGACTAGTAAGATCAGATCCAGAAGAAGAAGAGCAACCATCCAACATACAACTATCAAACGTTCAAGAAAACCTACCTCCTAAAGAAGAGCAAAAGGACTAACTCCATCAGAGAAGTTCAACTTCCAAATGAAGATGGATCAAGGTCTGTTCTTGTAAGATACTTTCAACCAAAACCATATAGATATCAAAAGTCCCATCCAACATATTTGATTATAAGTAATATTCGGAAAGGAACCCAGACTAGATCACAGATGAGGAACTTTTGTTCTTACAATGCATCCCATTCTCGAGCCTCGAAATCAATTTGAAGCACTTGAGGATGCTGATTGGATATTAGCATGCAAGATGATCTCAACCAATTTGAGAGGAACGAGGTATGACACCTTGAACTTAGACCGGAACACCAGAAGGTGATAGGATTGAAATGGGTGTTTAGGAACAAGCTAGATGAGCATGACATTATCATTAGGAACAAGGCCAGGTTATTAGTTAAAGGTTATAATCAATAATAAGGTATTGGTTTTGAAGAAATTTTTGTTCCAGTTGCTAGGTTAGAAGCTATAATTGCTTTTGCTTCTTACATGGTTTTTAAACTATATCAAATGGAGGTTAAATGCGCTTTTCTTAACGGTTATTTGAATGAAAATGTTTATGTGGAACAACATCCTGGATTTCAAAAACTTTTAATTTCCTAATCATATCTATAAGCTTGACAAAGCTCTTTATGGTTAAAGGAAGTTCCTAGAGCATGTTATAAAAGGTTGTCCAAGTTCCTTTTGGAAAATGATTTTAAAAGAGGAAAAGTTGATAGAACATTATTTTTGAAATGAAAAGAATCGATTCTTATTCTTGTTCAAATTTATGAGGATGACATTATATTTGGTGCTACTAATGAATCCTTGTGCGAGGAATTTTCTAATCTTATGTGTAAGGAGTTCGAGATGAGTATGATTGAAGAATTAACTTCTTCCTTGGTTTGCAAATCAAGCAAATAAAGAAAGGAAACTCCATTCATAAACAAAAATATATCAAGGAACTTCTCAAGAAGTGTGGGATGGAATCTTCAAAGATTAATCACACTTCTATAGGAAGTAACAATAAACTGGAAGAAGATCCTAACGGGAAAAGTGTGAATCAAACTCAATATAGATGATTGATTGGCTCCTTGTTATATCTAACTAATAGTAGACTAGATATCGCTTTTAGTGTTGGTGTATGTGCCATGTTCCAAGCAAATCCGAAGGAAATTCACTTGGTTGTTATCAAGATGATCTTGAGATAATTGAAAGGATCTAATGATTTAACCTTGTTCTCTCCTCGAAGTGACACATTTGAGTTGAAGGGATTTACTGATGTAGAATATGCAGATGACTTATTCAATAGAAAGAACACCTTAGTATGGTACATTTCCTTGGAACTTGTTTAGTTTATTGGAGTTCAATTCAAAGAAGTAAAACACTGTTGTCTTATCCAAAACAGAGGTTAAATATGCAGCTGCTGCTACATATTATTCCCAACTACTTTGGATAAAACAATAAATAAGGGACTTTAGTATTTAGTATTATTGTGTTCCTATCTATTGTGATAATACAAGTGCTATTTGCATATTAAAGGATCCAGTGCATCATCCACGTGTTAACACATATTCATGTTCGTTTTATTTATTTTGGCAATTCAAAATTGTTAATAAAAACCAAAAAGGGGTGTTTAGATACACCCTAGCCCAAGAGAAAAAATAAGAGAAGGGTAACACAACCAACTGCAAAAGGAAACACTACAAACAACACACTAGAAGAAACAAACTCTACTGCACTAACAATTTTCTCTCGTTTTCTTTGCAATTACAAGCAGCTTTGAAAATAAATTCCTTGATCAGCTTCTGAAGAGGAACACACATATCCAAGAAGATTTTGTTGTTCCTTTGGCTCCAAATAGTATGAACAACTTCTAAGAATAACATGATGTACACTCTTGAGCTAGCACTGTTCCTACAAGCTTTAGTTTTTGCTATTTTACATTCTTCTTCAAAATGCATAATCTGTCTGGTTATATTAATATTTTGAAGAAGGTTTTCCCGGATCTCAGCAGAATAACTGCACTACAAAAGTAAATGCTGAAATGGTTCATGAGCAGCATCACAAAGGCTACATTCTAACTTACAAGCAATGTTCCATTTGCTTATTCTATCAGTGATAGCAAGACAATTCTGAAGTGCCATCCACAAAATAAATTTTATTTTGGGGCTAGCCTAGTTGTTACAAACAAGTCTTCTCCCTTCTACATCCTGAACAGTCCGTTGAATCAAGTTGTAAGCCTTTTTAATACTAAATTTGCCATTGTGAGTCACAACATCCCGACTCCCCGGAGTATCGAGGTGTTCTCTAGAGTTGATGATTTTTCTCCAAAGCCAAGAAGTGTTACTACTAATACTAACAGTGTATATTATAAGACTTAGTTATTGTGTGATTTGATTTTTATTAAGAAAAGAGGTACATGTTTATAGTGGTACAAGGAGAGTGCAGCTAGAATAATTGCTCTAATTATAATGATATGTAAATGCAATCGTCCTATTTTTATAATGTACACACAGTCAATTTCCCGTGATTGTAGGAGAGGATTGATATGATAATTGTTGATTTGTTTAATTTGACTGGCATCTTTGATGATATTTGCCTGATTTAGTTTAATATGGTTGATACGTCCCCGCAAGATGGACGTCCGATGAGTTAGGCCAATCTTGTGTCGTAATTCAAGATATTGAGTCTTATGTAGCGGCTTGGTGAGGATGTCGGCGAGTTGATCTTTGCTTGCGACATGTTGGATGCGAACGTGACCATGTTGCAGCTGTTCTTTAACGAAATGGATGGAGAGAGCCATGTGTTTCATTCGGGAGTGAAACACTGGGTTCTAAGCATATAGAGTGGCAGATATGTTGTCGCAGAAAATGGTTGGAGGTTTGGTAACGGTGATGTGAAGCTCGATCAGAAGATAGGCGGTTCATAGCAAAAGCAATATCGGGCCTAGTTAGGTTCATAGCAAAAGCAATATCGATCAGAAGATAGGCGGTTCATAGCAAAAGCAATATGGACTACAGATGTATCCTATTGTCGATACGTAGTTGTCTTTCTCTCCGGCGTGATCTACATCACAAAAGGCATGAAGACATGATGGTGAGTTGTGATACAACTGTATACCAAAGGTTTGAGTCCCTTGCAAGTAGCGAAGGAGACGTTTTAAAGCAGTCCAATGCGTGGTGGTAGGATGATGAAGAAATTGAGCAAGGCGGTTCATAGCAAAAGCAATATCGGGCCTAGTTAGGGACATATATTGTAAACTTCCAACTATGGCGCGATAAGTAGGTTAATCGTGAATGGGTTGATGGTCTTCACGAGTGAGTGTGGAGATGTAGCCATAGGAGTGGTGGTTGGTTTGGCGTCAATCATTTTGGTATTTGGTGAAGAGGTCGTAAATATATTTAGATTGATTTAGGTGTAAGCCAAGTGTATTTGGTGTAACTTCTATGCCTAAAAAATACGATAATGGTCCAAGGTCTTTTAGCGAAAAACGTTGTGATAATTTTTCAATGAAGTAATATAGTTGTGGAGGATGTGGTCCGGTAACGATAATATCGTCAACGTAAATGAGCATATATATGCAAGTAGTTTTAGTATGCAAAGTAAATAAAGATGAGCCAGAAATAGATTGTTTGAAACCATAGGTTATGAGATAGGTTTTTAATTCGGTGTACCAAGCGGAGCTTGTTTTAAGCCGTATATTGCCTTGTTTAATTTACAAACATAATCGGGTTTTGTATGATCAACAAAGCCGGGTGGCTGAATCATAAATACATCGTCAGTTAAGTTTCCTTGTAGAAACGCATTATTGACGTCTAATTGCCTTAGTGTCCATGACTTGGTGACGGCCAAAGATAAGATTAGACGAACGGTTGTGGGTTTTATTACGGGACTAAAGATTTCGGTATAATCAATACCAGGTCTTTGATGGAACCCCTTGGCAACAAGGCGGGCCTTGTGTTGTTTAAGAGTGTCATCTGGGTTATATTTGTTCCGAAAAACCCACTTACAACCTATAACATTTTTGGAAGAAGCTCGTGGAACAAGGGACCAAGTGGTGTTTCTTTGAAGAGCTTGGAACTCGTCTTGCATAGCCAGTCGCCATTGTGGGAGAACAAGAGCTTGTTTGACGGTATTACGAAGGTTGTTAGTGTTTGAAGTTATCTGAGAGAGATTGGCATAGCGAGGATTGGGTTTTCGAATGTTGTTGTCCAGTCGGGTTATGATATTTTTAGCTGGAGGTGGTAGGTCTGTTTTAGAACTTTTTTTGACGCAGAGCAGGGGTGGGGGAAGAGAACTCGGGAACAGGTGTGACAATAGAGGGAGAGAAAGGCTGGTCAGGAGGTGCAACAGAGGAGGTTGGTGGGTAAGAAGATGGGGTGATGAGGGCGGTTGGTTCAACAGAAGGAGGCAGGTTGGGAATAGACATGGAGGATGGTGAGGTGAAGGTAAGGGTCGCCTAGAGTAGACAATGGTGATGTGTTTTTGCCTGTGTTGAGGTGATACAGTGATAGGTGTGAGTGATGGTGAGGGTGTGGCAGGAGGTGGAAGGAGTGGTATGTGAAGTGAGCACCAATCATTAGGAGTGGAATGAGAGGAGGATGCTGGTGTAGTCAGGTTTGATTGGCGAAAGGGAAACTTGTCGTCAACAAATTGTACATGCCGGGATGTGTAAATCCGATGTGTTTTGGGATCGAGACAATGGTAAGCACTTTGAGTATTTGAAATCCAACAAAGATACAAGCGATGGAGCAGTCTTCTAATTTATGTTTAGTATATGGTCTCAACCATGGATAACAAAGGCATCCAAAGTTATGGAGCTTGGTGTAATTGGGTGGAGTATTATGTAATTTGAAATAAGGTGAGCTACCATGTAATGTCTTGGTAGGCAATCGGTTTATAAGGTAGGTTGCAGTACTAAAAGCAAAAGGCCAATAAGTTGTAGGGAGACATGCATGGTTTAGTAAGGCAAATTCGGTTTCAACAATGTGACGATGTCGTCTTTCATAGCCATTGTGTTCTGGTGTATGTGGAGGTGACGTATTGTGAGTTATACCGTCGTTTAGAAGGTTTTGATTTAGTTTGGTGAATTCACCACCATTATCGGAGAAAAATCATCGAATGGGTTTTTGAAAATATTTTTTGATGAAGCTTTGAATTGCGTAAATATGGTAGTGGTTTCGGATTTTCGTTTATATAGCCAAGTATACTTGGTGAAATGATCGACAAATATGACATAGTATTTGTAGTGGTCTCGGGATAGGACCGGGCTTGTCCATAGGTCCGAAAAAAGAAGGTTGAGTGGTGTGTACGAATATAGTGATGAAACAGAATATGGGAGCTTTTTGCTCTTTGAAACACTACATGAATAATAATGTTCATAATCCATAATGGGAGATGATAAAGTTTTATTAATAATTTTGATTACATCATAAGATGGATGTCCTGACTTATGATGCCAAGATAGTGGTGGCGTCCCTTTGACAACAGCTAGAGCGATCGGTTTCGGAGGACACCATTCCTAGACTCCCTGGTTAGCACGGCCCTGGAGCAGAGTTTTCCCCGTTTAGATTGCCTTTACAAAAAACGAGTCATGTGAGAAAAGCACATAGGCGTTATTATCACAACATAGTTGCGAAATGGATAAAATATTACGTGAAATATTTGGAACATGGAGAACATTATTAAATTTGAGACTTTGCATGGTAAAAGAACCTGTATTGGCAATGGAGAGGGTGGAGCCGTCGCCGATGATCAAGTGGTAATAGCTGTCATAGGGAGAATATAAAGCCAAGGTGTCCAAGTCATGGGTTAAGTGGTGTTACGCCCCACTATCAAGAAGAAAAATCGGGTTCGGCTGGGGGCTGTCATGGGTGGCGAGATGAGCTTGTGGTGCGCCTTGGTGGTGACGGTAGGATGGTGGTTCGTGAAACACTATATTTGGAAAGAGTTTCCTGAATAGTGACCAGTCCGCTATCACATGACCGTTTGACGACACCATTGTCATCGTCCCTTGAACGGTCTCGGGTTTGGGTTGGATGTAGACTGGTTTTGGGTGTTGCTGGCTGCATAGGTTGGTTAGATGCAGACTGATTATGGTGTCGGTGGTGGCCATGGTTGTGGCTGTGGCTACGATAGGCCGGATTGGCAGACAGGGTGAAATGGTTGGAAGTGGGTTGGTGTTTCACGAGAAGCTCATGTTGGAGGAGTTTCTCGTGAAAAGCCTCAAAGGTGATAGGATGGTCGCGAGCTCTAACAGTGTCAATCACTGGTTTGTAGATCTCGTAATCTAGGCCTTTAAAAACTTTAGAGACAACATCTTCAGCGTCTAAAATCTTGCCCATAAGGGCGAGTTAGTCAACACATGCTTTTATTTGATTCATGTAATATGTGATTGTTTGATCTGTCGTTTTTACGATGGAATCAAGTCGTTCTTTAAGTTGTAAAATATGTGCTCTTGAAGGGTTGGCGTATGTGTGGGCGAGAATATCCCACACCTCTTTAGATGATTTTGCTCTAACAATCAAGGACTGCAGAGCGATTATATCGTGCCCATAAGGGCTCCGAGTATCAACCCATCTTGTTTGAGCCAAGAAAGGTAGGCAGGATTTGGTTTGTCATTTGTGTCATTGTCAACAAGAGTTTTGGGTGGTGGACTGTCAGATCTGTCTAAGAATCCGAGTAGGCTAAAGCTGAACAGAATATGCGTCAATTGAAAATGCCAAGCCGTATAGTTTAGCGGATTCAATTTGACGCAGTGGTTCAAATTCAAGGATGTCAATGGTTTGGAGGTTTCACTTGGGTTTGGGACCATGGTGTCAGTGTTGGTGTTGGTATTGGTGTTTGTCATGGTGATCAAGGGTTGCGAAAGCAAGGATGATTGGCGTTTGAATATATGGCGCCTGGGTCGTAGGTTGAGTGTGAATCGATGAAGGCCTCTGGATACCATATAAGACTTAGTTATTGTGTGAATTGATTTTTATTAAGAAAAGACGTACATATTTATAGTGATACAAGGAGAGTGCAGCTAGAATAATTGCTCTAATTATAATGATATGCAAATGCAATCTTCCTATTTTTACAATATACACACAATCAATTGCTCTTGATTGTAGGAGAGGATTGATATGATAATTGTTGATTTGTTTGACTGGCATCTTTGATGATATTCACCTGATTTAGATTAATGTGGTTAATATATATATCATGTCTCCTGAAAATAATATGCATTGATCCATTTCACCCATAACTTGATAGGCTTAAAAGTATTAGCCCAAAGAAGCTTATAAATGGTTGCTTTATTCCAATTTGCCATGTTGATTAGGCTCCAACCTCCAGTAGTTTTAGAGTTATAAAAAGTACTCCAGGAAATAGGAGCTTTCTTAAAATCCAAAAGTTTTCCCAATCCATAAGAACTTCCTATAAACAACCTCCACTATTTTAATAATCTTCTTAGACATACTACTCAAAATGCTCCTGATTAGTTGCAGTCTGCCATGATAACTAAGGGTCTTAGTCATCCATGCTTGATCACTCTTAGTTATCTTTTCAACAAGAATCTTGCATTGAGAGTCGTTCAACTTCTTTCAAGACAAAGGCAGCCCTAAGTATTTGAAGGGAAGCACTTTATAGGAAGATGAACAGTCTCATCAATTCTAGCATCATCAACTCCAGCTAAATAAATGTAGCTCTTCTCAATGCTTGCTTTTAAGCCAAAAGCAAGAGAGATTTTTCTAAAAGAATCCATAATCTTTGTGATAGAGCTATGATCAGCTCTAGAAAGTAATAATAAATTGCGTGTAAACATGAGATGAGTGAGATGAATCATTTTACATTTGGGGTGAAAGTTGAAATCAGGATCATTCTTCAATTGATCAAGGCATCTGCTAAGGTATTCCATACTTAGGGTAAAAAGAAAAGGAGATAAAGGATCTCTTTGCCTAAGTCCTTTTGTTTTCCTGAAAAGGAGTGTAGGGAATGCTATTCAATAGGATAGAGTAGGGCACGCTTATAGCACAGTCCATAATCAACTCCACAAACACAGAAGGAAAACCAAGTTCCAGTAATTTCCAGAAATGGCCGTTCAACAAATTACAGGCCTTCTTAATATCAACATAACAATTTGGGAGAAATATGTGCTCTTGTATACCCTCTAATCAATTCAGTTGCTAGAAGAATCTTGTCTGCTATGAATCTATCAGGAAGAAAAGTATCTTGAGATGGATTAAGCACTTCATGAATGATTGGTTACATCATGTGACTGATAATCTTGGATATGATATTATATAAGATAGTGTAGCAAGCAATAGGTCTGAAGTCTTTAGCATATAAAGCTTGAGCAACTTTAGGTTCATGAGTAATAATAATGGTATTTACAGGTTTATGTATATAAGCAACAGCTCTGCAAAACTAAACACACTATAAATATCATGCTTGATCATGCTAACTTTTCTTAAAAAATATTGCATCGAAACCATGAACTTCAGGATCTTCAGACTCATAAATAGCAAACAAAGCTCTATCAATCTCATCCAAAGTAATAGGTTGAATGAGAGATGATCTAGTTTCCCCACTCAAAGAATTACCTAATATTGCAGTGATCAGATCAATAGTAGGAAGAGAATTAGCACAGGATCCAAGCAAGTTCTTATAAACCCCAGAATTTTGTTTTGAATCTCTCTTTTGAAGTAAAGATATCACCATGAGTATTTTGAATCATTGGAATCATGTTCCTAGCTCTCCTCACCTTAACAATAGTGAACAGAACATTGTATTTGCATCCCCAAGAGATAACTAATTAATCCTGGATTTGTCTGAGAATGCTCTCCTCAACACTAGACCAGTGCCTTAATTTTCCATATACTTTTTCTCAGCATGCTCAAAAGCTTAATTAGATATTAAACTTGGAGAATTGAGTATTAACCAGTTGAGATTTATATTCCTCCACTTTCACATGAGCTTGAGAGTAACTTCTAACATGAAGTTCTTCAGAGTTCTTTTTTTCTTTTTACAGATTTTAACTTGCTCTAGATAATCTTCAATTTAAAATGTTCCTCCACATAATCCATAGGCTTCATAAACAGTCTCAATAAACTTCTAATCTTCACTGAGGAAACTATTGAATTTAAAAGGTTTCCACCCTCATGAACTTGAGCTTGAAAATTGACCATCAAAGGAGTATGGTCTGAAATACCTCGAAGAAGATACCTAACCATCATATCAGGCCACAACTCTAGCATTGAGTGATTTATAAAATCTTTATGTATCCTACTAGAGATTCTCATATTACCAGTTCATCTTGTTGTCTAAGAGTAGTAAATACCACAATTGGAAGCCTCCATAACTTGAGTTTATAGAATGAAATTATCAAAGTCTTGTGTTTCTGCTTCACTTACATGCACACCATTTTTCTATCAGTAGAGTTGTTGCTTGGATTAAAATCACCAATGATGAGAAATGGCACATAATTAGTTTCTACTAGCACAAGTAATTTTCTCCATAAGCTTTTCTTATCTATAATTGTGTGCAAACTCTAAGAAGCAACTATTATGGAACTCGATGCTAGAGTATGCACTTTAACACTCATAGATTACTCAAAAGCTTGATCAATTGTGACACTGAATCAAGAGGAGGCAGAGGAACCTGAGATGTGCCAATCTATGTCCGAGTTTCTGAAAAATACGTGATGGAAGTCCATCTAGAACTCAATGGATGGAAAAAGAGTGTAAGGCTCTATCTCAAGAGATATTTGAAGTGAAGACTTTTTTTTAGAAGCAAAAAGGAAGTATATTACACTCAAACAAGCCATATTACATCAAGCAAGCTAAGAATAAACTTAGCTGCACCCCAACAGAGGTAGAAACCTCAAAAACCAAGCTGTAACAAATCAAACCACCTATGCTCCATAGGGGTCATTTTCCTATACACTTGAATGATTCTATGTTTTACATTGAATTGAATCTGCTGGACAACAGATTTGATAGAAGGAACCTTATTGTTCCACAGTGCATCATTTCTAGCTCTCCACACCTGGTATACAAGGGCAGCCAGTGCTGTCATGATGACTTTTCTATGGAAGATTCTAGTCCTGTGGCTCCTAAGCAACCAAATCATGTGTTGGTTGTTAGATTGATATATGATCTTCTGACTCCAAGCCATAGATGGATCTGTTGCAAGCATCTCATACTGAAACCACATTCAAAGAACAGATGAGCATAAGTCTCCCTGGCAACACCACATAAGCAGCAATCTGTGCATTCAGTAATGCCCATCTTTGCTAGTCTCTCCCTAGTCATCAGTCTTTGCTTCAAAGCAAGCCAAAGAATAAAATGGTGCTTAGGAACAAAAAACCTATTCCATATGCCTTTACTGTATCTCCAATGCTGCCCAATAGGGAGAAGGGCCTTGTATGTTTTAGCAATAATGAACTGAGTTGCATCATTTAAAGCAATCATAGGCCACAACTGATCTTTTACATGGCAAATACACTTCCAAATCTAACTGGCATCAGAGGAAGGTTGATAACCTTCCCAATTTGCCTCTTTAAGGTACACAAGATGAACCCACCTCACCCATAAGTTATCCTTTTTATGTGAAATGGCCCACACATGCTTAGCCACAGCAGCTTGATTCCATAAGAGAATATTTCTAACCCCTAGACCACCATGAGATTTGGAAGTACAAACAGTGTCCCAAGCAACATAACCAGGACTATTACTATCAAAAGACCCATGCCAAAGATAATTCCTGCATATGGAATTAATGTTATGGAGCACAGCTTTGGGAAGTATGAATAATTGTGTCCAATACACACAATTGAACATCAATACAGAATTGACCAGTTGAAGCCTCCCACTATAGGAAAGATTCCTGCTACTCCACACCTTCACCCTCATACACGTACATCTTATCAATAAGAGCCTCACATTCAGTCACTTTCAAATTCTTAGTGCTCATAGGAACACCAAGGTACCTAAATGGAAGAGAGCCAATTTCTAAAGCCTATTACTTGCTGGATTTTGCTTATCTCATTCTCGGTCAAGCCAGTCAAATACATTTCATACTTTTCAGGACTCATATGGAGGCCTGATATCTCAGAAAACATCTTCAAAGCACTAATAAGCATGCAGATAGAATTGTAATCCCCTTTTGAGAACAGAAGCAGATCATCTGCAAAAATGAGATGATTCAATTTCAGATGTTTGCATCTTGAGTGAAACATGAAACCAGGGAGAGTCTCCACTAGAGTATTCTAGAGCAATAGTCCATGCAGAGGGTAAAAAGCAAGGGGGAGAGGGGATCCCCTTGTCTTAGGCCTCTTTTAGGGTGAATTATCTCACTGGGGCTGCCATTTATCATCAATGTATAGGAGGGAGTAGTCACACAAATCATGATAAGTTTCACAAAAGAGGTAGGGAACTGGAGCCCAACCAACATTTAGTCTACAGAAGACCACTCAACAGTGTCATAGGCTTTTTTAATGTCTAGTTTCATCACGCAACATGCTTGTTTCTGGGGAGACCTATACATCTTTACCAAGTCTTGACATAAAAGCATATTATGCATAATATTTATCCCAATGACAAAAGCACCTTGTGTAGGGCTTATTACATCAGGTAACACATTATTAAGCTTTGCACAAATGAGCTTAGACAAGCATTTGTAGATGGTGGAGCGACAGGCAATAGGCCAGAACTCACTCACTTAGTTTGGAATCTTCACCTTAGGAACCAAGGTGAGTGTAGTAATATTTAGCTCTCTAACCATCAGACTAGTTCTCAGGATTCCCAGTATAGCCTGACTAATTTCATCACCAATAATCTCGCAAGCAGCCTTGAAGAAAGCACTACTGTATCCATCCAGAACTGGGGTCTTGTTGCTTGGAATGCTAAACATCATCTTCCTTACATCTTCTGCAGTGAAGCTGAAAATCAGTCTAGTTCAATGGTCAGCTGTCAGAGATGATCCATACTGTATGATATCAGGCAGCACAATAGTCCTAGAAAGCATACAAGTACCAAGCAATTGTTGGTAAAATTCCAAGAATGCACGCACAATGGATTCAGGAGTATCTCTCCATTGTCCATTCATAGACTGAATAGCTTTAATAGAGTTCCTCTTCTGCCTAACTTTAATACTATGATAGAAAGTTTTGGAGTTTCATCACCTTCTTTTAACCAATGTAACTTAGCTTTATGTTGTAGTGCAGAGTGAAGGTCCCTCCAAGCAGCCTGATACACTACCTGAGCCTCTTTCTCTAGTTGAGCCAGCCTATAATCACCAGGATGAGTATGTGGCTCTTGTTGAGTAGCTAACAATCTATCCTTTTGATACATATGGAGTATGGTCATTTTCTACAAATCCTAGTTCTGTTAGGATTCATACATAGTGTCCTAGTTCTGTTAGGATTCTATGTAATTTAATTGTTTATTAGGTTAATTTCAGTTGTGTGATGATAAAAGGAATCCTATTATATTTAGGAGTCTAATTCCTTTGTCATTGAGTCAAGTTAGGAATCCAAATAAGATAAGGTATGATAATCCTTATCCTAAGTTAATTCGGATTTTAGGTTAGTTTAGGCGTGTGCTTTATCTTTGTTTAGGTTGTGTTTATCTTATTAGCATTAAGGTGATAAGATTTAGGGTTTGTTAAACGTGTATATATATATAAGTACACGAGTTTATTTAATAAAGTTAGAGAGTTTTTCGTTTACTTTGAGTAAAGTTATCAAGTGCATGTTGCATTGATTTTGATCGTTGCATCAAGAACACATAAATCGTGGTTTGTGTGAATCTACTAGTTGAGGCTAGGTAGAAATCCTCTAGTTCTTGAGGGAACATATAGAGTTTATCTTTCATTATTGCTTTCGTACATAAGTTCATAAAATCACAAAAGAGTTCGACAAAAATCCATAGAATCACATCAAGTGGTATCAGAGCAAGGGTCACTATGGTGGCGCGTTATGGCGCGTGTGACGTTGGAATTTGGATTTTTTTGGTTCTGTGGATATCTAACATACAGGGATACATTGTATCAAAATTTCAGCCCATTCCGATTTGTAACGAAGTCGCAGCGAGCCAAACAATCGGACGTTGACATGGGAGACAGTAGCGCAGATCAACGAAGGGATGCTATGTTGGAAGCCCTTGCCAAACAAAACGAAACCTTGCAAGATATGCTCACTCAATTGACATTGGAGGTGCTTAAGAAGAAGAAAGGAGATGAGCCACGTTCACCAAGAGAGGAGGGCATCAAACTTGGAGATCTTCCCGAGTTTAATGGCCTAAAAGGTCCAGATTCATTTTTGAATTGGGAGAGGCGTATGACTCGTCTATTTGATCATGAGAACATGGGTGACTACAAGCGTTTTGATCATGCTATATTTAGGTTGACGGAATATGCTAGTGACTGGCTTGATAGTTATCAAAATAGGCGTAGGAGAGAAGGGAAAGAAGAGTTAGCCACTTGGACTGATTTGCGTGCAAAGATGAAGAAACGCTTTGTACCTAGGACATATAAGCAAGAACTCTTCATCAAATTGAACTCTCTACAGCAAGGTCAATTGAGTGTGGAGTCCTATATTTCGAAGTTTGAAAGGCTATGGCTTGCGTGTGATTGTAAAGATGAGGATGAGCAAAAATCCGCTAAGTTTCTAATTGGCCTCAAGAAGAAGGTTGCTGATTTGGTGGAACTTCATCCATATGACACGTTTGATGATTTGTGTTTGTTGGCCAAGAAGGTGGAAAGGCAGCAAGAGCCTAAGTCCAAGGAAGGAGGTGGAGTAGTGGCGCCAAGGGTAGAAAGCACAAGGGTGGGGGACGTTGCATCTAAGGCTAGTAGTGAAGCTACATCTAGCGTTGGCACCCAAGGCAAGACTCCAACTTTGACACAAGGGCAGCAAGCTATGAAGGAGAAGATGTGTTTCAAGTGTAGGGGTTTTGGTCATTTACAACGAGAGTGTCCCAATAGAGTCTTAGTCTCTATCAAAGATCACCAAGCCCTAATTGCTGCTGTTGGGTTCGAAAGAGAGGAAGACAAGTTGGAGGATGTTGTGGATGAAGGGTTTTGGCAAGGAACTCCATTATTTGAAGCTGAAGATGTCCCTAAAAGTTTAATTTTGCGTACAGCTTTGATGGTTACTCCACAACAAAGTGACGAGCATGAACAAAGGCAAAACTTGTTTCAAACTAGGTGCCTCGTCAATGGTAAGGTATTTTCTGTTATTGTAGATAGTGGCTCGTGTGCTAATGTGTGTGCTTTGTCCATGGTGGAAGAGGCGAAATTACCTACACAAGACCATCCTATGCCTTATAAACTAAGCTGGTTAGATGAGAGGAGTGGTGTATGGGTGAAGAAACGAGCACTTGTTTCTTTTCGAATTGGTGGATACATGGACAAGCTATGGTGTGACATGGTGCCTATGACTGCTTGCTCTTTATTATTGGGGCGACCATGGCAGTCGGATAGAAGTGTCATTCATCATGGGAGGGACAACATCTATTTGGTCTTGAAGGATGGGGAAAGGATAGGCTTGAAGCCTTTGCCTCCAAGAAGTGTTGTGATGCCTAAGGCTACTTCTAGTGCTAGTGCGTCGGGGGAGCATTCGGGTGTGGCTGGGGTAGCTGCGCCTCACGTGTGCTTGAGTTCTTGTAGGGATGAAGTATTGGAGGTGGCAAGCTCTAAGAAGGAAAGGCGCGCCAAGTTACTTCACTTGCGCCATAATTCAGGTTTTGTCGAGGGAGATTATGTGTGGTTGTCCTTGGAAGCACAAAAACTTCATATAAATCATAAGGATGGTGAGCCTATGGACGAAGGGCCATTCAAAGTGGTGAACAAGTTAGGTTATGATACGTACAAGGTCCTATTGGGACATGGTATTTGCGCAACCCTACAATCAAGTGACTTGGTTCCATGCTTGGACGCAACTTGAGACAAGTTGGATTCTAAGGGGGAGAGGATGATACATATGGAGTATGGTCATTTTCTACAGATCCTAGTTCTGTTAGGATTCATACATAGTGTCCTAGTTCTGTTAGGATTCTATGTAATTTAATTGTTTATTAGGTTAATTTCAGTTGTGTGATGATAAAAGGAATCCTATTATATTTAGGAGTCTAATTCCTTTGTCATTGAGTTAAGTTAGCAATCCAAATAAGATAAGGTATGATAATCCTTATCCTAAGTTAATTCGGATTTTAGGTTAGTTTAGGCGTGTGCTTTATCTTTGTTTAGGTTGTGTTTATCTTATTAGCATTAAGGTGATAAGATTTAGGGTTTGTTAAACTTGTATATATAAGTACACGAGTTTATTTAATAAAGTTAGAGAGTTTTTCGTTTACTTTGAGTAAAGCTATCAAGTGCATGTTGCATTGATTTTGATCGTTGCATCAAGAACACATAAATCGTGGTTTGTGTGAATCTACTAGTTGAGGCTAGGTAGAAATCCTCTAGTTCTTGAGAGAACATATAGAGTTTATCTTTCATTATTGCTTTCGTACATAAGTTCATAAAATCACAAAAGAGTTCGACAAAAATCCATAGAATCACATCACCTTTGCAGCTTTTTCAGCCTCTTGCAGTTCACCCTGGCCTCTTTGATCAAGAGCTTTGAGGTCCATCTTCAGAAGCTTCAATTTCTTCAGCACCTAGAAAGAAGGAACCCCATATACATGCCTTCTCCACCCTTTAGAGACCACTTCACTGAAGAACTCATTAAAGCACCAGTGATTGAAAAACCTAAAAGGTTTCTTGCCATGTACCATAGCGCAAGTTTTTATTAACATTGGACTATGATCAAATTCACCTTCTGGCATAAAAAACACCTCAGCATCCTGGAATTCAGCATTCCATTCAGAATTGGCCATAACTCTGTCAATCTTTGACATGACTCTCTGTTCTCCAGTTTGTTTGTTGTTCCAGGTATAAAATCTACCAGTAGCTTTAACATCCTCAAGCTTGCAACTAGAGACACATCTCCTCATAGGACATATTTCTGAATCTATTATTATAGAACCAACCCTCTCTCTCTATTAAGTATAGAATTAAAATCCCCACCTATACATCAAGGTTCAGTAGTTTGAGTAGCTATTCCAATCAAATCAGACCATAACTTCTCTCTTCCCAAGGCATCATTGAATCCATAGATGAAGGTACATAGAAAAGTCTTTTTACTGTGACAAGTAGTGATTCTACAGTGAATTATCTATGTAGAGGCATATCTAATGTCAACAGTGAAAGACCCAGGTTGCCAAGCCAAGACAATCCTTCCACTATCACTGCAATGGTGATTTGTGAAGAAGCACCACTTTGGACACATACTAAGATAAAATCTACCAAGGTTAGGAGATTTTACCTTAGTTTTCAAGAGGCTGAATAGCTGAATATTATGGAGATTAATCAATTCTCTCACTTTAACTTGTTTGGCAGGGATATTCAGGCCTCTTACATTCCATATTGATACATTATCCATGACTAGTAGGGGACTCCCTCCCTTCACTAGCCTTTCCCTTGTCAGTGTGAACATGCACACTCTTACACTCAGGCACTACACCTCCATCATCATTCTCAGACATCAACTGAGAAAACACATTTGTGATCTGTATAGCCTGCCTTACTTGAGGTCCTTTAACAAGACTAGTCTTCTTTGTAGGCACCAGCTGGAATCTATCAGCATCAATGGAAGTAGTAGGATTTCCATCAGCCTTGTGAGCCTTATTCTCCCCTGGGTTTACCTTACCCTTAGGAGCCCATTTCTTAGCCTGAGAAGCTCTACAGTTCTCCATTATGTGTCAATAATTCTTACATTTGGAGCACAGTAAAGGCCTCCATTCATATTCAACCCTTTTCTCCACCACAATCCCTTTTTCATTCTCAAAAAATACGGCATCAGGAAGAGTTTGCTCAATCTGTATCTCAACAAGCACCGTAGCAAACAGTAGCTTATCCCTAAGTTTAGTAGCTTGATCCATCTTAATCAGATGGCCTACTAATCCAGCAATTTTCTCCAGACTCCTCTCACCCTAATATTTCAGGTCTAATTGTGGAAGTTTGATCCAAATAGGAACTGTTTTCAGGTTATTCTTATTAATCTCAATATCAACAGTCCATCGTTTTACAATCAATGGTTTACCATCAAAAAATTGAGGTTCACCATCGATTACATTCTGCAAACTTGCAACACAGTTAAACCTAACGATAAACAGGCCTTTGCCAATCACATCAATCTTATCAATCCCCTGGTTTTTCCAAATGCGATTAAAAAAACCTTCTATGATCTTTAATGGCGGATTTGCCCCCAAAACATAGCAAATCATTGTAGAATTTCAATAATGAATTTCATCCTCAATATCATCTAATTCAATTTTAGTATGTGATTGCGAGTTACCTCCATTTGATGAAACATGAACAGTTTCAACATCTCTCTGTTTTTCCCTGTTACTCGCATTCGCCGCATCCGTATCTTTCAATAAGTTCAGCCAATATTCACCGGATTATGAATCGTATCAATCATGTCATCACTCAGATTATCATCACCAATCTCCTGATCAATCAACTCAGCATCAATGGATTATGTATCTCCCTTCTTTGAATGTGCCTCATGTTGCGTCGATTTCTTGCTACTGGATTCCTCCTAACTCTTTCCTCTTAGCTAAAGAATTTGTAGCCAATTGACGGCGAGTTCGAGCCATAGCTCAGGCGCAAGCACCGGGAATCACCAACAATGGCGGGAAAATGGGTCTTAAAACTAGAGAGGGTCTAGAGAGAGAGAGAGAGTGAAGAGTTTGCAGCTTGAACTGCAAGGCCATCTTATCTCAATGGAATTCACTATGAAGATCATTGTGGTCATTATGCAACAGAATAAAGAAGAGATCGTCCAAGCTATACAAAGAATTATAACAAAGAAGAAGTTCCTGAAGAAACTATAACATAAGCCTATCCTATCCTACCCTACCTTACCCTAAGCCTAACCTTCTCTTGTTCCTTTTGGTGTAACTGAATGATGCTTTTTTCTATTTTTTAAAAAAATATTCTTTTCCTTTTCATTTTTGTTTGTAATTTTACTCTTAGAAATGGGAATGGAACTTATCTTTTTTCTATATATTTTGTTTAGTGGAACTGTGTCACTCTTTATTTTCTCTTATTAACCTAACTTAAACTTAATGGCTAATATCCTGAGATTGCAACTTGAGAATGTTACTTTGTCTCTAACCATATTCTAACCAATTAACACGTTTGATGGTGTTGAGATGGTTTAGTACTTCTAAGTGGAACTTACATATGTTTGATAATGTCAAAAGGGGGAATAATTAAAGTAAACGTTTCTTTCTCCGATTTGCAAAAATTCAGTTTCATAGTTGTAAATACTTAATTTTTATTTTCAATATATTTTAGTATGTTTGTGAAAAGCATTGCTAGTACTTAGTTTAGTTTAAGTTTCTAGTAGGTTTTCTAATTTTTGTACTTTTTTTTTGTTCAAGTTTGCTTGCCTTGTTTGCCATTAAACCCTCTTTCTCTCTCTTTTGGTATGAGAAAGGGGCGGAGGCATCAAAAGGGGGAAAGTTTGATCTATGAGTTTTGATGATGACTTACACACAAACAAACTTGCCTAATAAACCTTTGAGTTCCTATGAGGATTTACAGGTTCTTAAGGGCTTAAAAGTTGCATAATCTTCCCTAAAGACCAATTCATCGAGTTTAGTCTGCTTGCATAGTCCAGTACATGTCTGCATATGCATATAGTTTGGCCTATGCTCCATCATGGTCCAGCCTAAACTATTCTAAAATCCATATCCTTTTCAAATCCTCCATCTCAAAATCAATCTCATTCCATTTCTCTTTTCCATTTCTCATTTTCATTTCTCATTTAGAAAATCATTTCTAAAAATTTACATGTAAGATCCATTCAATTTATGTTCAGAACAAGCCATGAGGTTACAACTTGTGTGTAATATCCTAAAATATTAAATGTGTTTAAGTTACTTAATTAATCTTAATAAGTAGTTAAAATATATTTTATTTTATTTTATCGTTTCACTAATTAAGCAACGTATAATAAAACGAATATAGAATTTCAACATAAAAAATTTCCGACTTAAAATTTGTTAATAATTAATGACGATAATTTATATTTTTGTGATTTCATGATTTAAACAAGAAGGTTACTTTTGTTGCTATTTCACTAAAGCAAGAATATCCAAGTTTCACCAAAACTTTACTAAGCCACGTTTAGAGTGAAAGTGCGGGAATAATTTTCTGATTTTGGATTACAAAATAAAAAGGAAAAAGAGAAAAAAAGCCATGGTCAACTACTCCATTAACTTTGCCTTCTTCTTCACACTTCTATGGCCACTTGGCACACATGCCACCACCCTCCATCCTTCATCCTCTGTCAAAAATTATGCCACCAATCCATCACCTTAGCTTCTTCAAGTCAAAAATCAGATTATTAACTTCAATTTTCTCCCTCCTAACCACTGATTTTGTGTTCCCAATTTCCCTATAAATGGCTATAAAATCCATCACCAAGAACACCATCAACAACAATCTTCATCCTCTCACCTCTCACTTCACCACCACCTACAAACCAACCATAATTTCAGTTAAAACTTCGCTGAAAAATGTGACCCAAACAAACCAAAAGAAAACCCATTTTCCCCTCTCTCTCCTCTGATTCGGGTTTCACACCACCACCCCCAACCTCTGCCACCTTGCGTGACACCTGAGCCGCGCTCAGTCACGCGCCCCATGCCTCGGCCGTCGCTCACCGGAGCTCCGCTGGCCACCAGCAGCCTCATACTCGTCCTCTCTCTTCCTCGCACTTTTCTCCCTCGTCCTCCTGTTCGTCGCCCAGATGTGCGCAGCACCGACGGCCTCCGCCCCTCATCGTCCCACCGTTGCACCGTGCGCCATCGTCACCGTCGCTGCCGTTCGTCAGAGGATCCCTCCTGATTGACTTTCGTCGTCTCTGCTCCTAGAAACTGCTTTCCTTTTTTAAAAATAGAAATTCTGATTTCTAATTCCTTTTAATTCAAGCCAAAGTTAAATTCCCTTGTTAGTATATACTACCTCCGTTCTCTTTTAGTTGCAACGTTTGACAAATTGCACTATTCATGTTCTCTTATTTGACCATATTGATTGATTTATGTGTTAAACAAAATATAGTCATGTGGGGTCTTGTTTGATTCGTTTCGATGTAAGCTTTCATAATATCACATTTTTATAATTTTTACTTACATACAATTAGAGATAAAACGATTTGAAATTGTACATTGGCAAGCGTGAAAGTCAAAACGTTGCAACTAAATAAAAACAGAGGTAGTAGTAGTTTGGGCCTAGGAGACTACAATAGAACATAAAGTTAGATTTTATAAATCTGATTTTTATTATGATTGGGCTAAAAAGATGTTTGGAGTTGTTATGTTTATGTTTGTGGACTGATTTAGTTAGTTAACGTAGACCACTTAATTGGATTTCCTAAAAACTATGTTTGGGCTATATTTCATGACTACTAAACTAGTTGAGTTGTTAAAAATAATCCAACAAGCTTGTTACTTGTAATTTGAGTTTAAGTTATTATTATCTCCACTAATCCTTAAGTTTACTTACAATAACTAGTTACTTGACTTGTTAGTTTTAAATGACTAACTAATATTATAATAATGTTAATGGTTCTATTATAACTTTAAACCTAATTAATTTATTAATGGACGACTAATAGTGATTAACTATGAACCCCTATCAGTTTATATTCTCGAATGGTTATGTAATATGTAAATATAACCTTAATGTTTCGATAATTCTAAAAGTATAACTAAATGAGTTATCCCACTTATTAGTTGATTTAAGAGTCACCTTAAGAAGTTATTAACGACCTTTAATGAGACCTTTACGATGTTATAAGGAAAGTTATGACGTTAATAAGCGCTAGCTAATATTTTGGCTTAAAAGCTAAATAGCTGAACATTCATTAATAAAATTATTCTTGATTACATTAAAGAAGATAAAGGATATTACACGCCTCCCCCGGCTATCACGCTGTTAAGCAGGAATTCATGTAACGTCTACTGCTGATACCCGCATTTCCCTTCGAAGTATGTTTAATGATCATGGTTAATATTATGTTTTATATATGGATTGCGGGAAATGAAATGTTTTATGATGGTTATGATGATATGATGCTATGAAATGATGATGATGATGATGATGATGATGATGTTATGGATGAAATGAAAGAATATAGTTATTCATGATGACTATGATATGCTTAAAAGAAATGAAACATGATAAATTCAAGTGAAAGACGGTTCTTGGCAAGTATCACGTTATCCTAAGTCGTGCACGTACCTCCCGGCCGGTTAACCACCTCCTATTTAGTGAGGGCTATTGTCTTTGGGGCCCTGCGCATTCTATATTCTGGGCATTAACGCCACCTCCCGTTTAGCAAGGGCTTTTGTCCTCGGGTGGCTGCCTCCTGTTTAGGATGTTACTATGTTCTGGGGAGACATCCCTTCTGTTGTACGAGCCAAGTTACCAAAGAATATTATGAAGTATGATGATGAACATAATAAAGAAGATAATGTAACATGATATGATATGCTTGTGAAATAGTTTTACTTATTCTCTCCTCCCTGTTTATAAATAATATGATGTGGAATGAATTTACGTTGTTAGAGTAGTATGTTACTGAGCCTCGGGTCACGACGTTTTGTTTTATGTTTTAGGTGCCGATGGTGCTAATGGGATGGCGTAGCAGTGAGGATTATTTTAATATCTAGATTCTAGATTATGTAGATTCTCATGGTTTTAATTTAAGTTAATGTCAGACTCTAATTAAGTAACTAAGTTTCTATTAATCGAGACTAATGTTGGATCCATATTATATTTCACTTTATCAAATGTTTAAGTTTATGAATTTTATGTTGCCTTTTATTTTCCTTATGGAAAGTATGACACTAACGCACGCACCGACTATCTAGGTTCCGCTGCTAATAACCGATTAATTAACTTAACAATGTTGATTAGAGGTCGGGGCTTTACAGGTTGGTATCAGAGCAATGGTTCTCGGTACCTCAAGTAAAATCTTAAAGGTTTTACTTAAATTAGTAAACAAAATGGTAAAGTAGTCTTGCAAATGAGAATCATCACTATAAGTTACAAGATTTATATAATATAATAATATGAATAATAAATGGTATAGTTGATAAGTGCTTAAAAATTAAAATGAGTATGAGTGTTAGGATCGGGGAAGGGAATGTTTTTATATTATTTTTACGATGACGTCTCTGCCTCGTTTAAAATGTTATGCACATGTAATGTGTGATGTTTTAGACCATAGTAACAGTGAAAGTGGACCTACAAACGGAGGAAATGGAACTCATGGGTCTGAAGTCAGACTTGAAGAAATGAGGGCAAGGATAGATACCTTGCGAAGTGACCCTGTTTTCGAAGAAACGCCTGAAAATTCTAATGGAAATCAGGTGGATATAATGAAGTATGATGATGGAATTCTTACAAAGAAATCGTCCAAGAGCCAAGACTGAGCAGGAAGAATGCTCCAACATGTTCAAAAGGTTTTCTGCTCATAAGCCGCCAACTTATGATAGAAAACCTGACCCCACCGAGTTCGAGGAATGGTTGAATGGCATGGAGAAACTCTTTGATGCCACCCAGTGCCCAGACAAGTGGAAAGTGAACTTCGTTGTGTTCTACTTAAAAGGGCAAGCTGATCTGTGGTGGAAGACTGTTAGAGAGATGCAGAATCAACCTGGATTTGGATAGGAAGGCCTAAAGGAGGCTATGAGAAACCAATTTTACCCTCAGTCTCTGCAACTCCAGATGGAATCTGAGTTTATCCATCTGAGGCAAAGGGTATGTCAGTTCTGGAATATGCTGTGAAATTCAATGAGTTAGCTCGATTTGCTCCTGATCTGGTTCTACGGATCGTCAAAGGATGAATCGATTTGAAGGAGGTTTGATTCTAGATCTTCAAGAAAGGCTTGCTGCAAACATGAGTAAGTCCTATCAAGAACTATATGACAGGGATATCAATGTTGAAAGGAAAGTGAAGCTGCGTAAGGATGTGTATGAGGGTGGAAAAAGAAAAGGGAAATCTCATGATAGCCAATCCAGCAACAACTTCAACAAAAAGCCGAACACGGCATATTCGGGAAATAATCAGAAGTGAATTCCTCGATGCAACAATTACAGGAGACAAGGCCACATGGCAAATGAATGTCGTTAAGGAAGTGGTCAGTGTTATCGATGTGGTAAACCAGATTATGTGATTAAGAATTGTCCGATTTCCGATTGGCGAAGTGGAATTGTTGTTAGCCGTGGTCAAAGGAATGGTCAGAACCCTGATTATGGTGGAAATGCAAGCAATGCAAACAAGAATCTTCCACGTGAAACCCCGCAGGCTGGAAGAGTCTTTATGATGCAGCGTGAAGAAGCGGAACAGATGATACTGTCATTATGGTACTTTCCTTCAACTCTGTACCTCTTATGTCCTTTTCGATTCTGGAGCTTCCCATTCGTTTATATTCACTGCATTTTTAGAAGCTTGAATGCAAAACCATGCTCTGAATTCTCTGCCATGTATGTCACCATCCCCAATGGTGAATCCACCTTATGTGATGTCATGTATAGAAACTGTCCTATCCTTATAAGAGGATGTGAATTTCAAGTGGACCTCGTCCAATTCGAATTAACCGACTTTGATGTGATATTGGGAATGAATTGGTTGTCAAAGTACAAAGCCGACATAAATTGCCTTAATCATGAAATAACCCTCAGAAAACCAGATGGGTGTAAGGTTTCTTATGGAAAAAGAAAAGTCCAACCCAAACTTGAAATCTTCTCATTTTTGAAAGCCTTCAAGTTACTTTCAAAAGGTTATCATGGATCCTTATGTAATGTGGTAGACCTGACCAAATTTGAACCCTCCTTATCCGTATTCCCATAGTTTGTGAGTACCCTGATGTATTTCCGGAAGAGATACCCGGCATGCCACCAGAAAGAGAGATAGATTTCAGCATTGATCTTATTCCTGGATCGGCTCCTATTTCCAAGGCACCTTACCGAATGGCACCTTACCGAATGACGTCTGCTGAGTTACAAGAATTGAAAAAAAAAAACTAGATGAATTACTCAAGAAGGGTTATATTCGACTAGTGTATCACCATGGGGTGCACCAGTTCTATTTGTCAAGAAGAAAGATGGAAGCATGAGGTCATGCATTGATTATCGGGAATTGAACAAGATCACCATCAAGAATAAATATCCATTGCCCCGTATTGATGATCTCTTCGATCAACTTCGAGGTTTTGAGATCTGGATATCATCAACTCCGCATTAAGCCAGAAGATATTTCAAAAACTGCTTTCAGGACCCGATATGGTCATTATGAATTTACAGTAATGCCATTTGGGTTAACCAATGCCCCTGTTGTTTTCATGGATCTGATGAATCGAGTATTTAAATCATACCTTGATAAGTTCATGGTTGTATTTATGGATGACATCTTAGTGTTTTCAAGAAATAATTGAGCTGAAGAACATTTGGGAAGGTGTTGAAGTGTTGAGAGAAAGGAAGTTGTATGCAAAGTTGAAGAAATGTGAGTTCGGTTAAAGAAGTGCCTTTCTAGGGACATCATTTCAGATACTGGAGACTCTGTTGATCCACAAAACATAAGAGCTATCATGGAATGGCCTAGACCCACTAGTGCTCCCGAAGTTCGGAGTTTTATGGGTTTAGCTGGAGATTATATAAGATTTGTCCAAGATAGTCATGCCTATAACTCGATCGGTGAAGAAAACGATTAATAAGTTTCTATGGAGTGATGAATGTGAAGCATCTTTTCAGGAGTTGAAGAAGCGTCTTACCACTGCTTTTGTCCTTACTTTCCCTTTAGGCGGTGCAGATGGATTTCTTGTGTACAGTGATGCCTCTAAGCATGGATTAGGGTGTGTGTTGATGCAGAATGATAAAGTTATAGCATATGCTTCCCGTCAACTCAAGCCTCATGAACAAAACTACCCAACTCATGACCTTGAACTAGCCGCAGTTGTGTTTGCTCTCAAAATATGGAGACACTATCTCTATGGTGTTCCATGTAAGATCTTCACCGACCACAAAAGCCTTAAATACATTTTTACCCAAAAGAATTGAACTTGAGGCAACGTAGATGGCTTGAACTCTAAAGGATTATGATGTCGAGATCCTATATCACCCTGGCAAAGCTAATGTTATAGCTGATGCTCTAAGCCGAAATCCTACCTAAACACAACCTTAACCTTGCCAAAAGAAATCAATGATGATTTGATGAAGATGAAAGTGGAGATTATGCAGAAAATAGAAGCACAGTTGTAGTGATTGAGTTGAGGCCGACTTTGTTGGAAGAAATAAAAGAGGCGCAAATGGAGACTTGGAGTTGCAAAAGATAAAGAGTGATGTGAAGAAGGGAAAATCACCGGGATTTGTGATCCAAGATGATGGCACGTTGAGATTCCAGGGTAGAATATGTGTTCCAGATAAGGAGGCATTGAAAAAGAGAATTCTGGAAGAAGCTCACAACATCCTTTTTCTGTTCACCCTGGAGGAAACAAGTTGTACAAGGATTTAAAGCAGACCTTCTGGTGGAGCAATATGAAGCAAGAAGTTGCAGAATTTTTTCAAGATGTCTGACTTGTCAAAGGATAAAGATCGAACATCAGAGACCTGCAGGATTGTTAACCATTAGATGTTCCTGCATGGAAATGGGATTCAATTTCATGGATTTTATCATGGGGTTGCCACCATCATTTCGAGGAATGAACTCTATATGGGTCATTGTGGATAGACTGACAAAATCCGCACATTTCTTAGCCATTAGAAATAATTGGAGTTTGGATAAGCTAGCTGAGTTATATATGAGCACAATTGTCAGATTGCATGGAGTACCAAGTTCTATCGTGTCAGATCGTGATTCAAGATTCCAAGCAAAGTTTATGAAGGAATTGCAAAAGGCACTTGGTACGAGACTGGATTTTGGTACCGTTTTTCATCCAGCAACATATGGTCAAACAGATTGGACCATTTAGACTCTTGAAGATATGTTAGAGCATGTATTTTGGATTTTCAAGGAAGTTGGGAGAAATACTTGCCATTGGTTGAGTTTTCTTACAACAACAACTATCAAGCTAGCATCCAAATGGCACCATATGAAGCACTGTATGGAAGAAGATGTAGAACACCCCTGTGTTGGAGTGACATTGATGAAGCAGAATGATTGGACCTGACTTGATACAAGAAACAACTGAAAAAGTAAGATTATTCAAGCCAGGATAGAAGCTGGACAGAATAGGCAAAAGAGCTATGCAGACCGTCGAAGGAGACCATTGGAGTTTGAAGTAGGTGATCATGTTTTCTTGAAAATTTCCCTACTAAGGGTATTATGAGATTTGGTCAAACTGGTAAGCTAAGTCCGAGGTACATTGGTCCATATGAGATTTTGGATCGAGTCAACGAAGTAGCTTACGCTTGGTGTTCCGACAGACTTGGATAAAGTTCATAATGTTTTCCACGTGTCAATGCTGCGGAAGTATATATCAGACCCTAGCCATGTGATCAGACACGAGCCTTTGCAGCTAAAGAAGGATTTGACTTATGAAGAGAAACCGATTTAAATCCTCGGTCGTAAGGAAAAACAACTTAGAAGCAAAGTAATTCCTATGGTTAAGATTTTATGGGCTAATCACACATCATCGGAAGCAACTTGGAAAGTAAAGGATCAGATAAGAACAAAATACCCTCACTTGTTTGAATAAATGACTTTGATGTGTTTGTGATTTTGAAATCTTATGTATGAACGTTCAAGTTTATGAATGCATGATGTTATCCTTTTGACAATGCTATGTAAGTTTCGAGAACGAAACTTTTTTTCTAAGGGGGTAAGGATGTAATATCCTAAAATCTCAAACGTGTTTAAGTTCATTAATTAATATTAATAAGTAGTTAAAATATATTTTATCGTTTCACTAATTAAGCACTGTACAATAAAACGAATACATAATTTCAACTTAAAAATTTCCGACTTAAATTTGTTAATAACTAATGACGATAATTTATATTTTTGTGATTTCATGAGTCAAACAAGAAGGTTACTTTTGTTGTTAATTCACTAAAGCAAGAATATCCAAGTTTCACCAAAATTTTACTAAGCCACGTTTAGAGTGAAAGTGTGGGAATAATTTTCTGATTTTGGATTACAAAATAAAAAGGAAAAAGAGAAAAAAAAGCCATGGTCAACTACTCCATGGCCACTTCGCACACATGCCACCACCATCCATCCTTCTTCATCTATCGAAAATTCTGCCACCAATCCATCACCTTAGCTTCTTCAAGTCAAAAATCAGATTATTTACTTCAATTTCCTCCCTCCTAACCACTGATTTTGTGTTCCCAATTTCCCTATAAATGGCCATAAAATCCACCACCAAGAACACCATCAACAACAATCTTTATCCTCTCACCTCTCACTTCATCACCACCTACGAACCAACCAGAATTTCAGTCAAAACTTCACCGGAAAACGTGACACAAACAAACCAAAAGAAAACCCATTTTTCCCTCTCTCTCCTCAGTCGCGCGCCCCCTGCCTCGGTCGTCGCTCGCCGGAGCTCCGCTGGCCATCAGTAGCCTCACACTCGTCCTCTCTCTTCCTCACACTCTTCTCCCTCGCCGTCCTCTTCGTCGCGCCCAACTGTGCCCAGCACCGAAGACCTCCGCCCCTCATCGTCCCACCGTCGCACTGCGCCATAGTCGTCGTCGCCGTTGTTCGCCGGAGCAGCCCTCCTGCGTTACTTTCGTCGTCCCTGCCCCTTATACTAGAGGTAGAACTGCTTTCCTTTTAAAAAATAGAAATTCTGATTTCTAATTCCTTTTAATTCAAGCCCAAGTTAAATTCCTTTATTAGTATATACTAGTTTGGGCCTAGGAGACTACAATAGAACATAAAGTTAGATTTTATAAATCTGATTTTTATTATGATTGGGCTAAAAAGATGTTTGGAGTTGTTATGTTTATGTTTGTGGACTGATTTAGTTAGTTAACGTAGACCACTTAATTGGATTTCCTAAAAACTATGTTTGGGCTATATTTCATGACTACTAAACTAGTTGAGTTGTTAAAAATAATCCAACAAGCTTGTTACTTGTAATTTGAGTTTAAGTTATTATTATCTCCACTAATCCTTAAGTTTACTTACAATAACTAGTTACTTGACTTGTTAGTTTTAAATGACTAACTAATATTATAATAATGTTAATGGTTCTATTACAACTTTAAACCTAATTAATTTATTAATGGACGACTAATAGTGATTAACTATGAACCCCTATCAGTTTATATTCTCGAATGGTTATGTAATATGTAAATATAACCTTAATGTTTCGATAATTCTAAAAGTATAACTAAATGAGTTATCCCACTTATTAGTTGATTTAAGAGTCACCTTAAGAAGTTATTAACGACAAAGATAATAACGACCTTTAATGAGACCTTTACGACGTTATAAGGAATGTTATGACGTTAATAAGTGCTAGCTAATATTTTGGGTTAAAAGCTAAATAACGGAACATTGATTAATAAATTTTTTCTTGATTAGATTAATAAAGGATATTACTCGCCTCCCCAGGCTATCACATTGTTAAGCAGGACTTCAGGTAACGTCTACTGCTAACGTTCGCATTTCCCTTCGAAGTATGTTTTATGATCATGGTTAATATTATGTTTTATATATGGATTGCGAGAAATGAAATGTTTTATGATGGTTATGATGATATGATGCTATGAAATGATGTGATGATGATGTTATGGATGAAATGAAAGAATATAATTATTCATGATGACTATGATATGCTTAAAAGAAATGAAACATGATAAATTCAAGTGAAAGACAGTTCTTGGCAAGTATCCCGTTATCTTGGGTCGTGGACGTACCTCCCGGCCAGTTAACCACCTCCTGTTTAGTGAGGGCTATTGTCCTCGGGTGGCCCGCGCATTCTGGGCATTAACGCCACCTCCCGTTTAGTGAGGGCTTTTGTCCTCGGGTGGCTGTCTCCCATTTACGATGTTACTATGTTCTGGGGAGACGTCCCTTCTGTTGTACGAGCCAAGTTACCAAATAATATTATGAAGTATGATGATGAACATGATAATGAAGATAATGTAACATGATATGATATGTTTGTGAAATAGTTTTACTTGTTCTCTCCTCCCTATTTATAAATAAAATGATGTGAAATGAATTTACGTTGTTAGAGTAGTATGTTACTGAGCCTCGGCTCACGATGTTTTGTTTTATGTTTTAGGTACCGATGGTGCTAACGGGATGGCGTAGCAGTGAGGATTATTTTAATATCTAGATTAATTATGTAGACTCTCATGGTTTTAATTTAAGTTAATGTCAGACTCTGATTAAGTAACTAAGGGTGCGTTCTATTCAACTTATTGGCTCTAAACTTATTGGACCTTATCTGAACTGAACTTATTGAACCTGAACTGAACTTATTGGAACTTATTAAACCTGATTGGACCTGATTCAACTTATTGGACCTGATTGAACCTGATTGGAACTTATTGGAGCTTATTGGAACTTATTGACCTTATTGAAACTTATTAGACCTTATTGGCCCTGATTGAAACTTATTAGACCTTATTGGACCTGAATGAAACTTATTAGACCTTATTGGACCTGATTGAAACTTATTTGACCTTATTAGACAAAAACATTGACCATGAATAACATAAATATTACCACTAACGTAAATACTACCTCTCAAAATTTTTTATGGAGTAATAATTATTATAATTTGGCCTTTAAAAAATAATGATTATTAATTATCTCTTATGATAGTTAATTTAACAAAAAAATTTACTATTTATATATTTGCCAATACATAACTTTCACCACTAATATATCTAATAGTCTTGTTTTGATTTTATAAAACACTAGTAGAAAATCAAAAATTAATTAACATTTATTGCTAACAAGTTAAAATTGGCACATATAAAAAATTCTCACTTCACTTTCATTAATGTGAAGGTAAGTAGATAGCATTAACTCCTTCCTTCATTTCTTCTCCTTTATTCTCCTTTCATTTATGTGAATGCACTAACTAGAAGATAAAAAGAAAACAAAAGGAAAGAGAAAAAAATGGTCAAAATCACCATAACTTTGCATGACATTGCTTCATTCATTTCTTCTCCTTTCTTCTCCTTTCTTCCTTTTGTTTTTTCTTTTTTTTGCTTTTCTCCAATACTCCATTAGAGACACAAATATGAAGTCACCAATCATAATCACCCATCAATTTTGCTGATTTAAATTTGACTGACAAGACGAGAACAAAGAATATGGAGGTAACTCGGGCGAAATTTGCAGATGAAATATGGTTGGATGTTGGTGAAGAAAGCGTATTAGTTGAAGAGGATGATGTAGAAGATGAAGAAATATACTCCAGTGATGATAACAAAGCAATCAATTGATAACATTTATATTTTTCATTGTTATTAGTAACGAAAACATGTTATCTCTAGTTATTTAAAAACGAATCGCAAAATATTGTAATTATAATAATTATTATTATTCTTAATTATTTGACCATGATTATAATAATATTAAATAGCAATATGAATAATCAAATAATAGACAATAATACAAGTATAATGCTATACATTGTGGTACTTTAATAAAAAATTCTAATAATAACATAATCAGCTAATAGTAATATGAATAATAAAATAATAGACATAATACAAATAAATAATAAAATAATTGACATAATACAAATAAATAATAAAATACTCCCTCCGTTTCCTAAAGATCTTCCCACTTATTGTTCCTACAGATACCAAGGAAAATCAAGTTGTGTGGGGAATGGTGTAAGTAAAGTAGGAGAGAGAAAGGGGTTAAGATAAATAAACAAATAAAAAGGGGTTAAAGTAGGAGAGAGAAAGGGGTTAAGATAAATAAACAAATAAAAAGGGGTTAAAGTAGGAGAGAGAAAGGGAGTAAAATTGAATTAATAATGTAATGGTGGACCATATGATAGTGACAGGAGAGGGTAAATAGGGAAATTTGTTTTGCCAAATAAGGAATAAAGCAAAAGAGGGAAGATCTTTTGGAAACACCCTTAAACGAAAAGAGGGAAGATCTTTAGGAAACGGAGGGAGTAATAGACACTAATACAAGTATGATACTATATAATCATTGTGGTAATTTAATCAAAATTCTAATAATAACATAATCAGCTAATAGTGATATGAAATTAAGAATAACAAAATAATGGACAATAATACAAATGTTTATTAAACATTGACTATTTGGACCTTATTGGACCTTATTAGACCTGGTTAGAACTTATTAGACCTTATTAGACTTGATTGGAACTTATTACACCTGATTGGAACTTATTGCACCTGATTGGAACTTATTGGACCTTATTAGACCTTATTGGAACTTATATATTGCCCTTATTAGACCTTAATGCAACTTATCTGAACTTATCTGAACTTATTGGACATGAAACTTAATTTTTTAAGTTGAACAGAACGCACCCTAAGTTTCTATTAATCAAGACTAATGTTGGATCCATATTTTATGTTGCCTTGTATTTTCCTTATGAAAAGTACGGCAGTAACGCGCTGACTATCTAGGTTCCGCTGCAAATTACCGATTAATTAACCTAACAACGTTGATAAGAGGTCGGGGCGTTACATTATGAATGTCCATCAGAGAGGAAAAAAGGTCAACCCACTTCAGACTCGTCAAACGAATCATCACCTTTTGAGACGAGTCGTCTGAAACTTCTGAATTGCCATCTGAAATGGGAGATAATTCTGAACAGCTCAATGGCATCATGGCTCAACTCCAACTGATAAACTCTCGTCTTGAGGAACAAGACAAAAGCTCAAAATACTAAGGAAAAAGCTGACAATTGAGCAGAACAGCGGGAAGAGACTCCACCACCACACCTCCTGTCAAGTCCGAGACTAAATTGAGGTTTAAAAAGCTCGAGAAATTGATCAAGTCAACTCCTGCTGTCGAAATTCAGGCTCACAAACATGACATCATTGATCCTGAACTTAAGGAAAGCACCCTGAAAAGGTAGAATTGGGTTATCTCCCAAAATTCAAGGGGTCGGGGTCAAAGACCCAAACGATAATTTGAGAACCTTCTTAATTTCTAGGGCTCTCAAAGGCATGAGCTTGGACCTGTTTGCTTATGTCTTTTTGTTAACGTTAGATGCACATCCATCCAAGTGGTTCAAATCACTAAACAAAATAAAGTTGAACGACTATGACTACATCAAAGAAGTATTCCACAAGTAGTCGATACTACATGTAACACCCCCAAAATCTATACACGTCAAATGCTACGTCGCATCGACTTTGGGAGTGTTACCGCCGCGATGGAACGCAAGGCATAATTAGAAATACGGTAACTCAAATTCATTGTCTCAAAACCAAATTGCAGCGGAATAGAAAATGTAAATACAACTCGGGAATCATAGTGACCCTCTTTATTCAAACTCAAACCATTTAACAATGTTCTATAAAATTCAGTAATACTTAAACCAAAAGTTTAACTTCAAACTACAGACTAGCCCCCTTATGCTTGATATCATGCAGCAGCACCAGCTCACCTAGTCTGCTCCCCATTGAAGTGTCAATGGTTCATCACAGGTCAACAAAACCATAATAACACACAGAGTCAGCTATGCTGAGTACGTAATGAACCATTGAAACTATATGAACATAAATGATGCATACATTACAAACTGCATATGAAACTACGTTATCTCACATCCTTTAATCTTTCATTATTTGGCATCGAACGGGCACCGTCATCTTACTAGAATCATACGGGCTACTGAATCCTTAATAGACAACTTGGTCTATTAGATGAAATGCAAATACGGTTTTGTTCCGTCTCACACCCATCACCTTAGTATGCATACCCCAAGATCGAACGGAACCTTCCGCCTACTTGAGTTATCAAAATATAAGGACACTACTGTCGTCACAGTAGGCCTGCGTAGGAGTGTAGGACAAGTCCCAACTCCCCCCATTGTTCTATACTTGTAGGGAATCCAACTACAAGTATGCCATAATCTTCTTTTACTACCAACTATTCTTTTTATAACTTTAAGGAGTCATTTACATGCTCTCTTAATTACCAAACTCAATCTTATCTCTGGTAACACTCTCGTTACTCTATAGATCAGATTAATAATGCTGATGTTACACTACGATAGAACTTCGCATTTCAATGCAACATATTTCAATGCATCATATTGATTTCACGTTATAAACGTCTAACCAAACAATCACAATCAAATGTTCCCTATCATGGTACTAGGTTCCAATAACATGAACTGCAACCTAATCATGATACTAAGCTTGAAAGTAAACTGGTACGCGTACGTACCTTGTAGCGGAGAATTTTCGCTGACTTAATAGAACGAGCCGCTTATGAAATTGGGACCTAAACGTTAAAACAAAGCTTTAGTGTTACGTCCTTGATAACACTAACAACTACTACGTACTAAGACCATAACGACAACGATTCGAATTAAACGATAGTTAAAACCTTATTCCAGAACTTTCGTTATAATTCTAATCTAGTGAATTTAAGCTTTTAGAAGTCAAAGTATGAGTAACTAATTAGTTAGTAACATTAGTCCACTATTTTACCAATCCAAATGAGTCATAAGTCCAACATGTCTTATGTCCAGAAGTTAAGTCATATGTCCAAAAGTAAGTCATATGCCCAAGAGTAAGTCATATGTCCAAAAGGTAAGTTCCATGTCCAGAAAGGTAAGTCGGGTTCCATGAAACAGGTTACTCATGAAACGATAATAACTTTAACAAATAATAATACACATGTCTCCTACTTTTAACTTATTCCAATTACAAACCTAACCAGAATTTTAACTTAAAACAGAACAATAACTTGACTAGTTACACAATCTAATAATTTACTAAACACTCTAATTACTAATTATTAATTACAAACCTTACGTAATTATGAAAACAGTAAATATAAGTAATAAAACTGATATAATATTTTAGGTACATAATAGGGTATACCGCTAAATTTGCTGGCGAAAGAACTCCGGCGACCGAAATACCACACCACACACGCGCACAGCAGCCTCGCAAGGCTTCGCTCGTCGCCCACGGACACCCACACCAGCCTCGCTGGTTCGCACAATCCCGACGCGACTCGCACAACCCCAGATCTGTCGCGCAGCCACACCCGCACGACCCCGACTCTTCGCGCAACCACACAGCAGCCTTGCGCACAACCCTCGAACACCGCGACCCTCGTCGCAGCACTCGAACCCCGAACAGCGCACACCCTCGCACACCTTTCGCACCAAAACCCTCGAACACCTTCGTCAGAATTCGCACCAAAAACTCGACCAAACCCTCGACGAATTCGCCCAATCTCTCGACCCTCCTCGCCTGCGCACCCTCCGCGCGCTCGAACCACAACCCCCTTCGCACCCCTCGACGATTTCCGAGAAAGAACACGGCGAGGGAGACGAAGAAAATGAGGAGAACAGCGAGAGAGAGGGAATAATCTGAGGGAGAGAGAGATCCGAGAGAGAGAGAGAGAGAAAGAAAATTCTGAGAGAGAGAAAGGGCTGAAATCGGCTGAGAGAGAGGGAGAGGAAAGAGAAAAGTCGGCTGAGGAGAGGGAGAAGAAAGGGTTTAGGGTTTTCTGAAATTCCCTCTCCTTTTCTTTTTATACTCCCTTCAAAAAGTAGTAACTCTAGGTCAAGTGAAGATTAGGTTACTCTTTTAAAACTCCGAAAATTCCTAACAAATTCATATTAACAATAATTTATTCCTATTAATAATCTAAAATACCTTTTTATTAATTCTTTATACTTTCTTAATTAATACGAAATTACTACTAAAAATACGGAGTATTACACTACACCCAGCTTAGAATTGGTCCTCGAGTGTTAGAATTACTTCCTTAATAGATGGAGGGAAAAAACCACGCAAATGACTAATATATTATCTAAAGATGACCAACTCCAACTAGTGATTCAGAATTTGCAGCTCAAGTATGAAAATCATATTAAGTTCCAACCTAGTGTCTTTCACGAAGCTCTATCAGGTTGGTATACTGGTACAAGAATAGGTACAATACTCTAAATATAAGGGTTACAACAACCATAAATCTTCCAAGAAAAGTAACAACAATCCTTCTGGCTCTAACAGCAATAAAGGTAATGTACTGAATATTGAAAATAGGGGTTATCAAGCACATGTCCCCAAGGAACCTTCACTCCACTAGGCATAACTTTGTAAGAAGCCTTCAATAGGCTTCATGCAATCCAGCCTATCGATCCTACTCCGGACCATGCAACTGAGAAGCGATCTCCGAAATAGAATCCAAAATCCTACTGTAAATATGACCAAAGGAATTGTCGATATGGTTGACGATGATAGATTTCCTGATGATGATAGATTTTCGATTCCGCCTACAACAAATGTCAGCAACAACCACAACCCCTTAGGAATTGTCTCAACAGTGCATGGGGCTTAGTCATTTATCCTAGTGTTCTAGGTTGAGCCGGAGAGTCCATCCCCTAACTCTTTATTTCATTGTCAAGGTTATGTCACTTTAGGAACTTTTTTATATCATTTTATTAAGCCTTCTATTTGTTTATTTATAATTAAAAAATAATTGTATTTTCTTTTTATTTCATTGGCCTCTCAGTATTTTTGCTTCTAATTCAGTGATGAAATCTAGATCTATCAAATCACCTTGTATAATGATAAAAATATAAAAAATCAAAAAAAAATCAAAAAAATGAAAAAGTGATATACTTTTCAACATGAGTTATTTCCTGCATCATTCTTATAAGCCATCACATCCATATATCATACTCATGCAACCAAAAAAAAAAAAATCCCTTAAGACACCGCCTTTATGATCCTTAGCCAAATAATCATTCAACTCAAAGTTCCATAAAATAGCCTTCAACCTACCTATACCAAAAATCATAAAAATTTGTTCAAGCCTCAGTACCAAAAAAAGTCAATGCCATGCAACATAAAAGAGAAAAAATTCAAAGTGCAAAAAAAAGAGGGCAAAAACAAACACACATAGAGAATGCAAAAGCAAAAATATAAAGCGAAAGGCAGAAAGTCAAGTTAGGGGACTTGCACACAAGCTCTACCCCTCATTTCATACATTTCGATCCCTCAAAATCTTAAAACCCATAAAAGCCATATCCCTCATCTTAGATTCATTAGAAAGAATCCACAATGCTTATCTTAGCCCATCCAATCAAACCTTCATCCATACCGCAAATCATTCAACCCTCATATCAATCCTAACTCCTTATTCAACGTATGTATAACCACGCGAGGTTGAAAATCCAAAAGGGCCATATCCCTCATCTTAGATTCACTAGATATCTTTGACGACAGTCATAGGAACAAACTGAATTAACAAATCATAGTTCCAAACTCCTGTTGCGGAAATAAAAAAACTTACCTTAATTTGAGCAGAATTTGGTCGAGGCAAACATTTATCACTAATAGGCGAATCATAAACCCAATTGTCCTCCCAGAAAGAAATATCCTCACCATTACCTACTACCCATCTTAGCCCTTTCCTAAAAGGAGTTCTGAGGGCCATAAGTTTACGCCATTGCCACGAGACATTCGTCTTAGGTTGGTAACTGAATATAGAATCACGCTTTAAGTATTTTTGAGTAACCAATCTAACCCATCTTAGCTTTCCTTAACCCTAACCCACCCATCTTCTTAGGCAGACATACTTTATCCCATCCTATCAAATTAGGAGCTTTAGACGCTGGATCCTTGTTCCATAAAAAGTTCCTATAAGACCGATCCAATGAAGAAAGAATAAGAGGAGGCAAGGAGAAACTCTGCATCTGAAAGCTTGCTTTTGACGCAAGGTTGGATTGGATCAACACAGTTCTACCAGCCTGCGAAAGAGAATTAGCACGCCATTTGGTTAGTTGAGCGGAAACCCTTTCTTGGATCAAAGAGAAGGAGGAATTGGTCACCTTACCACTAACTAGAGGACAGCCTAAATAATTCCCTAATGAGTCAGAATAAGACATTCTTAACACCCTTTGAAAGGACGAAATTAAAGCTTCCGGTGTGTTGTTTGTACACTGAAAAGCAGACTTATGAAAATTAACTAATTGACCTGACATAAGACAATATTTATCGAGTATGGATTTGATAGAGGCACAACTCTCAAGTTTAGCTTTGGCAAAAATCATAGTATCATCCGCAAAGGTTAGAAACGGAATGTTACACCGGGAATGACCCATAGTAACCCCAATTAATTTGGGTGGATCCATACTAGCTTTAAACAATAATCTAGCCAACATTTCTGCACACAAAATAAAAATGTACGGAGACAAAGGATCACCTTGCCTTACGCCCCTAGAAGGGTGAAACATTTCCCCCGGAATACCGTTAACCAGCACAGAAAAAGAAACAGTCGTAATACATTGTTCGACCCAACTAACCCATTTTTCACAAAACCCCAATTTTCGCAAACATGCCAGCACATACGTCCATTCCAACCTGTCATAAGCTTTTTCCATGTCTAGCTTAATAGCTACCCAACCATCCCTACCCTTTTTGTTTTTAAATGAATGAAAAACTTCGTGAGCTAACAAAATATTGTCCTGAATTAATCTTTCTGGAACAAAAGCTCCTTGTAAAGGATGGATTATTTTTCCTAGAACAACTTTCATTCTATTTGCCATTATTTTAGAAATAATTTTGTACATAGTAGAACAAAGACTTATGGGTCTAAATTGATTAGGATTATCGGGATTTTCCACCTTCGGGATCAGTGTGATAAAAGTATGGTTTATCTCTTTAAGGAGTTTACTTGAATGGAAAAAAGACGCAACTGCCCGAAAAACAGAGTTACCTACAAGAGACCAATATTTTTGGTAGAAAAATGGGGTGAACCCATCAGGGCCCGGCGATTTATCAGGGGCAAGATCAAACAACGCATCTTTAACTTCTTCCTTAGTAATAGTCGCACATAGTTGTTCATTATCTTCCGCGGAAATAATTGAAGTTAACAACTCTAAATCATTGTCTGCATCTAAACTACAGCTCGTATTTGATGTAAATCGAGTTTTAAACGCGGATGTGAAACACTCTTCAATATCCTTTGGATGAGATAACGTTGTATTTGATACGTCCTGAATAGTCGAAATAATATTGCGATTTCTCCTAATAGAAGCACAAGAATGATAGTACTTCGTATTAGCATCACCAAGTTTTAATTGATTAGATTTAGCTCGGGTTTTCCAGTACATATCTTGAAACGCTAGAAGTTTAGTAAGTTTAGTTAACAGCAAATATTGTCTAGCACTCGAACTTGGACTTATACCTTCCTCTTCTATATGCTTTTGTAACTGCCCTAATTTAGCCTCAACTGAAATAAGTTGTCTATTAATATTACCAAATCGAGTAGAGACCCATTTTTTTGCTAAGGATTTTAATAACTTCCCTTTTTGGACTACACAATACATATTCGAACCTTGAAACTTATGGCACCATGATTTCTTAATTAGCACGTCAAAATCTTTGCGTGAAGTCCATAATTTATCAAAACGAAATGGGGGAAACTTAATATTACTGCTAATTTGGAGTTCAACGGAAATAGGACAATGGTCTGATGAAGTAAAAGCATGATGTTTGATTTTAGTATTAGGAAACATACTTAGCCAATCCAAACTAACTATTCCTTTATCTAATTGTTCATAGATATTAGTGGCACCATCTCTAGATTTACGCCAAGTAAATTTATGACCACTACAAGGGAGTTCATAGCAATCAATACTAGAAAAAAAGTGGTTCATACATGCAAGCCTTGCAAAACTAAAAGTTGCACCCCCTTGTTTATTTAGATGCGAACTTAACTCATTAAAATCACCCATAATAAGATAGGGTCCAGAAAGATTTAGAATAAACTTAATTAGTTCCTCCCAAAATGCAAATTTCAGATTATAATTTGGTGGTGCATAAATAAATATCAAAGTAAACAAAAAATTTAACTCTAATAACTTTATATTACAAGACCAAAAACGATCAAACTTTTTAATATTAGAAAGCTCATAAGGGTTACAATTAGGAACTTTCCAAAAAATCCACATTCCACCCGCTAACCCAAAAGAAGGCAGGTAATCAAAATGAGTGAAACCACATTTCCTGACACAACCCTCAGACGGAGGTGTAGACAATTTGGTTTCACATAGCATCATAATAGTAGTATTATTCATCTTACAAAAAGATTTTACCTCCTCCAAAGCTAAAGGCCTCCTTGCCCCTCGAATATTCCAACTACCTATAAACATAATTAACGGATGGAGAATTGAACCATGCTTACTGTTTGTTCCTCTTCAGATCAGAACTTGCTGAATCTGCTTCTACCATACCTTTTCTTCTTTTTGCAGAACTGGAGGACGAGATATGCTCTGACTGACTAGCCCGTTCCACCCCTAAACTCTCTATATGCTTAACTATTGAATGATCAGAGTAGATGGAATGAAAAGAATTCTCAGGCTGTGAGATATACTCACCATCCATTTCAGCATCAACCATTTCATCCATCAGGTAAGTATCATCATCATCCACATCAGATTGGCCTTGCATCTCAGCATTAACAAATTCATTACCATCATGCTCATGAAAGGGATCAGCAGGCAGAATAGCAGAAGCAAATAAATCTGAAGGGTAGACCACTCTCAAAGGGACATGAGAGATTAACCCTTCAAACTCAGGAGCAGGAGGGAGGGGCAATAAAGCAGTCTTTCCCTGGGGCACAGAAGAGTGCACATCCAAGGGAGGAAGAGCACTCTCACCAGGAGCAAAAGAAGTAGGAGGGAGCACAGTCAAGTTAGTTGATTCATCATCAGAGGACTCAACATCTACAACATCATCAGTAACAACATTCTTACCCTTACCTTGAATACCAGCAGGAGAAAGCATAGCTTTCTTAGGGCCAGCAGCTGAAGGCTCATTAATAATGATACCAGAAGGACCAGATTTCTTAGCAGCACCAGCAAATACTTTAGAAGGGAACCTCTTAGGACCAGTAGTAAAAGAGTTACCAGAAGGGCCCAACCTTGGCCTTGATACATGCCTAGGCCTAGCCTCCACCACATTAGCTGGCTCAGCTGTGGAAGGAGGCATGGCTTGCCTATTAGCAGTGCTCAAGAACTCAGCTAGCCATTTCTTCTTAGGGTTTTGCAACAACAAAACCTTTCTTTCGGATTTAGGAGGAGATAGAACAGCACAAAAATCAATAACATGATCATCACTACCACAGAAGCTACACCCAACAGAGAAATCCTCATACCAGATTAAATAACCACTCTCAATCCCACCAGCACGTTTAATCTCAGCATACTCAACTAAAGGAGCAGTAATATCAACCCTAATGCAAGCACGAGCAAATCTTATCTTGTGTCTCAATAAAGACCTAGAATCAAGTTTAATCAAAGAGCCAACATAATTTGCAGCTAACAAATTTGCAATGGACTCAAAATTCAATAATTCAGTTGGGAATCGAGGAATTCTAACCCACAAGTCCACCCACTTTACTTCCTCTAAAAAAGGGTCAAAGTGAGCTTTCCAAGGGTAAATCACAAATAGCTCACCCATTACATACCATGGCCTTTCTGACCAAACCAAGAACAAATCCCCAGGATTAGCAAATTTAATAAGGACCCAGTGATTACCCATATCAAGATACTCAACATCTCCCTTACAAAAGCTCCAGTCTGCTCGAGTCCTTGAGATAATAGTTCTCAAGTCCACTGGCTCACCTAGCATCTTACCAACAAGACAAGATTGCGATAGGTCTTCAATATCCCTCTAGACTTGCGGAAGATCATCAAGAATGATGGCTTCCGGAAATGAGGGAGGACCAGGAGGATCAAAACAAACATCATGCAAGACATTCTTATCAGTGTTATCAGTAGACACAGAAACGTTAGGGTTTATATTAACCCTAGCCCCAGACTCAGCAATACCAGAATCTTTCATAAGCACATCCTTAAAAGATGACTCAGATGCCATAAAGAAAAAGAAAACCAAGTAAAGACAAGAGAGAAATATTGTATGACTCAATTTAGGAAGACAAGAATTAGCTCTTAAAGTACAGCAAAGGAAAGAGTTATACCAATTTACCTGGAATGAAGCCAATTTATAGAGGAAAAACCACATCCACCTACCTTTCTCACACATCCACAAATGCATTCCATCAGCGAAATCTCTAATCGCATTAAATGCAAAACCAGAAATTATGGATAAAGCTCCAAGAACAGCACGCCAAGCAAAAGAAAAATAGGATACCCATAGCGAAATGATTACAGTAAACCAAAAAAAATTTAAGAGAACTCTCTCTCACTAGAAGATGTAAATGACCCATCACTGTCCAAACCCCAGAAACCCTAGCTTTACGAGATAATTTGTACTTATTACTAATAAATTGGATCCACCTCAACCAAATTAACTGAAGATGAAAGATTTTCGAAAACTTCAGCAGAGATTTAACTCCAGATCTACACGCATAGGCCTGCAAACTTTGAGAGATTAATTTCGCAGACCTACTTTTAGGGTGGCTAAACTCGCAATAATGACAGAAGAGAGGAAGCAGATTAGCAAAGAATTTGGACAAACCAAACTCTACAATTAATCGTAATAGCAGTTCTTGAGTGTTTAATACGCATTGAAAGCTAAAAATTTGGGCAAGAAACAAGTGCAATTGATTTGGGGATTTTTTGCTTTTAGCTAGGGTTTTTCGGGCTGGGTAAAGGGAAGAGAGGAACTTTCTCCTTTTCTCTCTAACTTTCTCTCTCATCTTGACGCGTACTTAAACGCCTATAATATCATTTGATAATAGTAGGAGTGACTCTTCCAGCTTATAATGTGGAATTTTGTCTATTCTATTACTCATGTGGGACAACTCATGAAAATATGATATTATTTTAGCAACAAATAACAAATTGACTTGTTTTTCAACAAAACAAATCAAATATTTATTGCCACAAATTTGTTTCCAGATGGCAACAAATTAAAAATATAATGACATCCAGCAAACAAATAGTAAAATGACTTATTTTCAATGTGAACAAATTAAATATTTGTTGTCGTAATTTGTTGAAATATGGAAAAAAAATAGAAAAGATGATATAATTTGGAAACAAATTGTAAGACCGCTTTCAAAAGCAATAACTTAAAAATTAGTTGCCATCATTTGACAGAAAACTAGAGTAAAAAAATATTACTTTTAAACAGGCAACAATAGTGTTGTTTCACTATTTTGATAATGATAAATAATTAACTTTGGTTAATTTAGTTTCTTTATATTCGTGTGCTATTAGTTAATTTTATTTAGTCGTTCTTGTTTTATTTTAGTTTATAATGTAGATTTATTCTTTTATCTTAGGTTTATTATCTTTTAGATATCACAAATAATATGTTAATAACTTATGGAGAATTGATTAAGAGGTTAATCAAAAATTAAGTTGTTAAACTTTATTTGTGTTTGTTACAAACCGTTTATATTATTGATATAAAGATTGTGAAATTATGTGATTCCATAATATGCTTTGAAGTTAGTTTGTGCGCAGCTATTTAGATAGGTTACTTGATGAAGAGCCGTCAAAAGCAAAACTAACAACGCCTAAAGAGGAGAAGTTGAGGTAGTTCCTAGATTTTAGGAACCACAACAATCCACCTACTTATGAGGCGTGGGATAACGGATGCGCGTGTGAAAATGGCGGAAGTTGTGGAAACCAACCGCATAACTCCCAACGGTATCTTGCAACGGCTAGATCGTGGAAGGAGTATAGCTGAAAATCAGCTCCACTATGTTCGTGGAGAAGATCATGGGAAGATTGTCTTCTACAAATAGTTTTGTGTATCAATCTTAGAAATAATACTGTCAGAATGTTCAGTGTAATATTTATGTGAAAGTATATTTGGTTACTCTTCTTTCATTATTGCTTAGTGTCACTAGTAGAATAAATGCTAATTGCTGCAGTCAAAAAGTGGCCTATTGCTGCGATTTTGGGCGCGCAGCAATTAAGGGGACAGTAATAGGTAATAATTATATTGCTGCGGTTTTAAACCGCAGCAATATACGTCAGATATTGCTGTGGTTTCAAGGCCAAACCGCAACAATATTATTATGCGTTATCAGTTTATAAGACAATATTGCTGCGGTTTTGGCCCAGAAACCGCAGCAATATTCCTTTTATTAATTATTTACTTAAGTATATTGCTGCGGTTCCTTAGCAAAACCACAGCAATATATCAGGGTACAGGTAAATAAAATTTATTTTTTTTTTAATTAAATTTGAAAAATTAGAACTATCCCTGCACTATCCACCAAATTCACATAACAAATGAACATCAAATCTTTTAAGAGAAAGATAACACCACATTCATTCACAACAAATGAAACTAACAATAAATCAAAAAAATTGAAACTGTATCTCATTTACAAAGAAAACAAAGATGATGAAAATTATAACAGTATCTAAAATGGAAAAACTAAATCTAAAAAATTATAACAAAACATGAAGAAAATAAGAAAATCAAATCTAAAAAAAACTAAAATCGAAGAATTAAAATTATAACAGTTTCATGTGTGTGTTGGTGGGCTTTGCGTTTACTGGTGGAGCGACGGCGAGATTTGTAGACCACGAGCGACGGCGAGATTTGAAGACCACGAGCGACAGCGAGATTTGTAGACCACGAGCGACGGCGAGATTTGTAGACCACGAGCGACGTTCAGAAATGGTGGATGAAGAGGAGGAGGGAGAAGTCGGAGATGGCTGACAGGAGCGGTCGAGGCTGGTGGACGACAAATATCGCGTCGCTCCGTTCGAGGTTGACAGGAGCAGTGGAGTTCGGTGGAAACGCCGGCGAAGGTTAAGGGAGAACGTGGCGCTCCGTTCGAAGGGAGCAGTGGAGTCCGGTGATGAGAGAAAAGAGACGTTGAGAGAGAGATGAGAGAACAGAAAAGAGAGGTTGAGAGAGAGAGGGGGTTGAGAGAATGGAAGGGAACGACTGGTTGTGAGCATTAATAGAATGAGAGGGAAAAAACCCTAAACGCGTTTTTATATTTTTTTTTTTATAATATTGCTGCGGTTTTTTATCAAAAACCGCAGCAATATATTAAAATATTTTTTATTAATATTATTTTAATATATTGCTGCGGTTCTTGATAAAAACCGCAGCAATATATCTAGTCAAATAGTCAAATTTTTTTCAAAAAATTTCCGTCGATACCATATTGCTGCGGTTTTAAGAAGAAACCGCATCAATATCTTTATTTTTACGTGATATATTGCTGCGTATGGGTAAAACCGCAGCAATACCACCGCATCAAATAGCATTTATTCTACTAGTGTGTATTATAGATTGGGTTGAGTGAATCTAAGTCTGTAATCATTTTGAAAGAGAAAGAGAAGAGAGAAAGAGAAAAGACTTCGAGTGAAGTCAAGAGAGAAAGTCAACTGTTCAGGGGGAACAAGTTGACAGGGAACCAGTTCCTAGAGGAACAGAGTAGGTTCGAGTTTAGGTTGTACAAAAGAGAGTCTTTTGGCCTAAAGTTATTAAAGAGAATTGAGTCAAAATCCCTAGTGGTCAAGGTTTTTCTTCCTATTGGACCTAGGAAGTTTTCCTTGTGAAAATTCCCATGTTCTTATTTCTTTCTAGTTTATGCATTTATCTCTTTCTTAGATAAACATTCTTTTATTTCCGCGAAAAGTTAGAAAATCTCCCTAACTACAATTCACCCCCCTCTTGTAGTTGCTTAAGTGTTTAGACTGGACTAACAAATAGTAATTTATCTTGCTATTTATAAACGATTCACAAATCCGTTGCCAAACTTTGTTTTTATAATGCTCGTATTTTTGTAGTTTGTTGAGGTAAAGAATTATAATTATTCTTTTACAGAAAATATTAGAATTTATGGTCTAAGCTTGACATAAAATTAGAGAAACTCAAGCCAACATCAACAAGTCCATTACCTTACTCTAACCCAACGTACACTATCCCTAGACGTTTCGCATCAACCTAGCCGTTCATTCTCTTATCCTTCCTTTATTTCCCTGTGAAACTCGAACTACATTAGAAATTTGTAAGAAAAAAATCCCGGTCGACAGTCTTACATAATGGATTAAACTAGTCCTTGAATGGATTAAAGAATGTGATTATTGAACATATTAAGCTGTGACTAAATAGGTTAAACTGATCATTAAATAAATCAAACTAGTCACTATATTCGGAAAGGTGGTTCATTCTCTTCTTAATATTTGACTTGAGCCATTTTGTAATTTTAAATTAAAACTAGGCAGTCTCTTATAAGACTAATTCATCTTTATTTAATTAATTCCCACGAATAAGAAAGATTGAACACAATGTGTCTTGCATTTTAATCTTGTATGTTAGGGTGTCAAAACTTATGTCGAAAGCAAAAAACAAATCTCATAATTATATTACAGAACTAATAAAATAATAGTTTCCAAAAGCTTGATCTCGTACTTTACCATGTGGATAACCCGTAAATAAATATTTTAAGTGAAGATATATTGCTTGTACATATTTTATCATACAACCAAGTGTACAGTGAGCTTATTAGGGGCGTGCAAAAAGATACGATCTGAATGATTCGACCGATTATTCATTGATCCAACACAAAATTCGGATATTCGAAAAAATTGGATTTACGAATCGGATATTTTTGTATTTTGGATATGTTAAATTTTGATTTTATTTTCAATGAAATATACATATGGGCTTTTCAATTTAGACTTTTGGGTTCTGGAAACCCTAAAATCTAATAACACTCACACCTCAATCCTCTCACTCTCTTAGTCTATCTTTTCAGGGCTGCTTTGCTCTTGTAAACACACTGGAGCTATGCTCTTCTCTCTCTTTTGTCTAAGACTAGGGTAATTTCAGTTCACGCTTCTCTCTCACTCTCTCCATTTTTTTAACTTAAGCTCAAAACTCCTAAAATTTGTTCCATTAATTAGTTTGTGCTTAGGAATAAAAAGTCTATACAAAATATGTTGGAACTTGTTCATGTCTCTAATCTTCTGTTGATTATACCAGGTCTTTAAAACATACTTGATCTTGCAAATCTACCTCCAATACCAATAGTTGTCTTGTGGTGGCTCAAAATCCCACCACTCTTGATCTCTAATGTAAACTTCATGGACCCATTTAATTCATAAGTTGTCTTCTTTAGTGATGACAACCCAAACAACCAAAATATATTTAACTAATGTACATTTTTTTCGAATCATGACTTGTCTCACACTAAGACCAACGGCTTGTTTAGGAGTGCACACCCTTATATTTTGAAACTACACATTAATATGAATTTAACAAAATCTCACATGATATTATTATTATGTATATAATGGTGGAAATTCAAGGTCAAATTTTGTAAAATTTGACTCTAAAAATGCAAGCGTTATCTTATTTTTGTAAAGAATGAAGTATAAGAGATAACAACAAAAAATACGTCAATAATAATTTAGTTTTCACGAAATACAATAACATTATAATAAAAATCAGGTGAAGTGAGGATAGTTGAATCATTGTCGATGACAATTGCGAACATCTTATTGTGAAGTTTACGTCTCCAGAGGATCATTGAGAATGAGAATACGCTTAAAATGGAAAATGTGACATGGATGCTCACGATTTAATGAAGTTAGTTTTATATATATAAAAAAAGCTCATAATTAATGTCTCCAAATGTTTATATACTTCCTCTATTTTTTTAATTGCACCATTTTGCGTTTGGCACAATCAATGAACCAACTTTGTTATGTTATCTCGCATCGTTATATAATAAAAAACATAATCAAGTGGGAGAGGGGGAGTTTGTTAGATTTAATTTGTCTCAATGCAATGATTCCTCATATCAAATTTTCATAATTTTTTTCTTATACGCAATTAGAGATACTGACGTTTAAAGAAGCGTTTCGGCAAACATGAAAAATGAAATGGAGCAATAAAAAAAGGGAAATATGTTTATTTTTTTGTTAGCCTCCAAAGTTTTATATTAGGTAAAGTTATTTCTATCACTATTATAATATTTCTAGTGTCCCTTTTTAATTGCTACATTATGTTTTTCACAATTTTTGAAATGCAACTTCAAGTCTTACTCCTCTGTTTCAAAATATAAGGCATTCACGTTTTACGAAAATTTGCTTTGACCACAAATATCTCTCAAATACGATAAGTAAAAATTATAAAAATTATACTGTTGGATTCGTCTTGAAAAATACTATAATACTATTATTTTTAAAATTTTCTATCAACATAAATTGAAAGTAATTAACGGTCAAAGTTCGACTTCGAACATCGTGCGTGCCTTATATTGTGAAACGGAGGGAGTAGTATATTAAGTAATGTATAAAATCAGAAAATTATATATTTTAAAAGTACGCATTGAAATAAATCAAATAATACTATATATAATTCTATTTTTGATTTTTCTTACATATATAAAATTAAAAAAGTTATTATGTGAATAATCCGCGTACATACAAGTAGGGCTGGCAATGATGCGAGTCGAGCTCGAGTTTGACTAAACTCGACTCGAACTCGAAAACTCATACTCAAACTCGACTCGACTCGAAAACTCGCGAGTTTCAAATTTTCAAGCTCGAACTCGAACTCGAACCTAAACTCGAACTCGAACTCGAACTCGAACTCGAATTCGTTTCAAGCTCGAACTCGAACTCGTTTCAAGCTCGAACTCGAACTCGTTTCAAACTTTTTGGTCATTTGATATAGTTCTATTTTTTTAGAAGAAATTCTTTACTTTGCTCTTTGGTCATTTTATACACTTTTTTTTTCATTTTTTTTAAAAAGAAAAGTACAAGTATTTTTTCTGGGAAAAAATAAAGTTAAAGTTTCTTAAAAAAAAGTAAAAGTATATATATATAAAATTTTATCGAGTATCTCACGAGTTTCTCGAGTCGAGTATTGAGTTGCTCGACTCGACTCGTTAACCTGTCGAGTCGAGTTCGAGCTCGAGTCGAGCTCACTCGAGTCGAGCTTTGACCGAGCTTTGACCGAGCCGAGTTCGAGTATCTCACGAGCTGTCTCAACTCATTGCCAGCCCTACATACAAGTTCCAGGGCACCAATTTTTTAAAAAATGCATTTTCAATTTAGTAGTGGAAAAGTCAAGGGTCATAGATTCTAGTCTTTAGGTCGTACAAAGAAAGAAAGAAATTATTCAATAGAATGTTGAAGCATCACACATGTGACCTCCGCATTCCCGTCTCTGTTTTCTTTTTTTCCTTATCTGCCGCGTCATCATTTTAATATGTTTCCCTTTCTTTGGACACATTCGTTTTAGTTGGGTACATGATGCATAATCGTTAGAGTAGACCATAATAGTGACCAGTGAAACATCATTAAGGGATTTAAATGTGTTATTTATTGCTGCTAATAAAAAATTCAAGAAGCACACTTGATATGATTAGTTCATGTTATTCCCAATGCCGCTTAGGCATGTGAAGGCAAATCACCCCTAAAAAAAAAAAAAGTGAAGGCAAATAAAAAATGGATAAAAGTTTTGAATGTCTTTTGTGAGAGCTATGAATAATTATAATAATGATTAGTGCAACTTTCTTGGTTCAAGTAAGCTGCTTGTGCATCTTGTCTTTTAATTAAGCACATAGTATTTCACTATTTGTTTAACATCTGCTGATTGCTCCTTTGACTTTTTCGGCTTTCTAAGCTAATTTTAGGGAGACAGTGTCCCATTACTTTCTCACTCTCGATTCCTTTTAAATCCTCTTATTCTCTATCAGAAATATATATAAAAATAAATACAAGTCGAGTGGTGAGAAATTGACATGATTCGTAAAACATTATGGTTCGCAACCTAACATGAATAGAAACGCGACATAGAAATAGATATATGGAAACGAGAAAACGCAAATTTCAAAAATGAGAAAACATGAAGGAAGCACAATTTTTTTCTAAGTTTTTAATGCTTTATAATATCAAAAAAAAAAAAAAAAAATTGAACATACCAACCAAGTTTTATGTATGATATATAATATTTAAACATGTTACAAACTAACGTTAGTAATTGTAACTTAAAATAAACGGTTTTTCACCAAATACCTCTGACAAATTAACAAATTCACAATATACCTTCAATGTTTCAACAATTCCACATATACCCCTGAGTTTTCATTTTTGTGCACTAAATACCCTTTTCGTAACTGCCGTTATCTCACCGTTTGCATTATTTACAATTTTGTCAATATTAAGCCCTAACCCTAAAATCTAAACCCTAATCCTTAATCTTAATATAAACCCTAATCCTTAACCCTAATCTAAACCATCCACCCCAACCCAGCTCCCTCCCCTTCCCCTCCATCCACCCCAACCCAGCTCCCTCCCTCTCCCCTCCATCCACCCCAACCCAGCTCCCTCCCTCTCCCCTCCATCCACCCTAGCCTAGCCCAGCCCCCACCCACCCTCGAATTCTGCCAGTCACCACCCCCGCCGTCGAATACTGCCAGTCCCCACCCCTACCCTCTCGCCCCTTTTTGCGGCAACCCCCATCCCAACCCTCGAATTCTGTGCCATTCCCCACCCCTACCCCCACCCCCGCCACTGCAGCCCCCATCTCCCTCCCCTCTAACCCACCGCAGCCCCCACCCGCTCCCGCTGCCACCGCATCCCCACCCCATCCCCCTCATCCTCGTCTTTCTATTTGTGCAACCCTCAATTCTCGTCCTCATCTTGCGATTTGTGCTTCAGATCTTGCCGGAAATTCGAGGACGAGGGGGTAATTCGAAGGGGGGGTTTGCAAAGATTTATCATTTTCTAGCGGTTGGGGACTCAAATTCCGCCGCGAAAGCTCGTGTGTGCTTTTCGACGGTTGCGGACTCAATTTTCGGCAGCGGTTTTAGAATTCGAATGGGGGGGGACTCGAATTCGGCCGCGAAAACTCGAATTCGAAGGCGGGTGTTGCGCCGGTCGAGAGGAAATGGAAGGGGGCAGTTGGATGGGAAGGGGGACTGGTGGAGGGGAGGGCGGCCGGTGGAAGGGGGACCGGAGGAGGGGAGGGGTGGGGGCTGGTGGAGGGGGGGTGGGGGAAGGGCGGGTTAGGGTTTAGATTTTACAGTTAGATTAGGATTAAGGTTAGAGTTAGATTAAGGTTTAGGGTTAATAATGACAAAATGGTAAATAAAGTTAATGGTGAGTTAACGGCAGTTAGAAAAAGGGTATCTGGTGCACGTTTTCGAATAGTTAGGGGTATACGGTGCACTTCTGAAACATTGAGGGTATATTGTGAATTTTGTAATTTGTCGGGGGTATTTGCTGAAAAAATCATAAAATAAATCCAAATAAGAATAACTAAGTGAAAATATATTAGCTCCACTTACTAAGGAAAAAATACAAATTCAAGTTCCGGTTCATCAAAAGAAAGGTCAGCAGACTCTAGAAAGGCGTATCGTTCCACCATCTGTGATATCAAATTGATCACACCCTAGATCCCACAATTTTATCTTCCCAGCTTTATATTCATCTGTATTCCTTGATAGAAGGCATATGTTGGTGTGAAACTTCACCAAAATTTCAGCTCATTTTGTAGTCAACCTATTATTTCTTCTAAGTGATCAAGTGAATAAAAGAATATATACTCCAGTTACGTTCATGACATGAAGAGGAAGTAGGTTGTCCAAGATATTTGAAGGCCAAAGCTTAGAGCAAAAGACTGGATGAACCAAATTTAACCTACCATGACATAGGATTCATGGCACTCCAAGTGTTTAAGTTCCTTCCACCCTTGTACACTCCAGACTTGTATGAGAACATGGTATATTCATCCATAGCTCGGACAAAACATTTGTCAGGAAATAGTCTTCTAAAACAACATAATCTTCCTTTAGATATTTCCATGTCTCTATTATACGGAGGTACACTGGTTGGATTTTGTTCAAGCTATGCCTCACTGTAAAACCTTCAAAAGACTAAGAAAGATAGAAACAATCATTATTATCCATGTATGCAATCCCTAATAATTTTATGGATTTTATAAATTTATTTTAGTATTTATATATTTATATTTAAACATAATTTAGTTTGAAATGATTTAATATTTAAAGAAGGTTGACTATTTTGAAAGTCAAATGAATGATTTTAAGGATTTAAGGAAGTTAAAATATTTTTGTTCAGGCATGCTTTGAAAAATGTTTGAAATACTAATTGGATTTGGAAAAGAAGTTTAAATGGACTTGAGGAACTCAAATTCTAAGAGGATTAGGAAAAGGATCTCTATTGATGTTAGGAGTTCTAAATCATCAATCCTATTCATCTAAACTTTTTTGAAACCCAATTACCTTTTTCTAAGCCCAAAAGGAAAAGCCTACTTATAAATATCTTAAACCCAATTATTTTACCACATAAACTTTCTCTCTCCTCCTCACAAATCCCAAGAGCCAGCCCATTCTCTCTCTTCCTTTCATGTTTTTTCTTTTGTCTTCCAACTTTCTTTCTTCTTCTTCAAGAAACAATTTCTTCTTCGATAACAAACGTCACAAACATTCCACCACCACCACCACCGTGTTGTTGTTGTTGCCGCCATTGCTAAGGGCTTTCGGCTCCTACTTTCTTTGTCCTCTTTGATTTGTTGGTTTAATTTTTTTCTTCCTCCTAAAGTTTTGATCAAAGATTATGTTTTTATTTATTGTTTTAGTACTAATTATGATTAATAACTTTAATTTACTATTTTAATGATGAATATTGGATTATATAAATTTTGTATTGAAACAACAAAAATTTCAAATTTGATTGTTAAATTTATATTGAGTTTTTAATTGTCAAAGCATGAATTTTTAGGGTGTGAAATATTAGAAAATCATAGTAGCATGTTATAAACTATGAAGTTGATTTAACTTATGGATTTAAGAATGTTTAAGTATGTTTAAAGAGAGTTTTAATATTTTATAAGTTGCTGGAATTTTAGAAAGGGTGTTAATAATGGAGTTTTATGAATTTTAATGACTAGTATAGTAGTACTATGCTAGGTAAAACAAGTAATTGAAGTTTTAATGGTAAAAAAAACTTTTAAATATTTTTAAATAGGATCTAAAGTATCTTAAAGTTGTTGGAATTTATTTCGAGTAATGATTTTGAATTATATTGATTGTTTTAGGCGGAGATTATTTAGTAGGCGATTTTTAAGGTGATTAAAGGTGGCCTACCAGTTTGTTTACACAAGGTAAGTACATGCCTATGTGTCATGTGATGTAGTATCATGATGTTAGAAAGGTACAAATTATAGTATCATGTATAGAAACTTTGTAAGTTCATATGTGATTTCTATTATGATGGACTTTTACATGTTTTACGCCTGTGTGCAAACATGTTGATTATGAGTTGAATATCATGTTTGTATGGAATATTGATTTAAGCATGTTGGTTGGGGAACTTTAGTTATTAATTTACATGGGGGAATTAATATATTTATTGAGTAAGATTATGTTAAATCATGTGTTCCCTTATATTATTATTCTCACTACTTTATGAGGTCTACAGGCCTTATTTGGTAAGTTGATGATGCTAGGTTCGATCAACAAATAAAAAAGATTGGAATAAAAAGGAATTAATCTTGGATTGGAAGTTGTATGATCACTTATTTAATCCTAAGATAAAAAGGAAGTTCAGTTGTGAATGTTTGATTACACTTCCTCCGTTCCATAATAAGTGAAACACTTACTATTTTAGAACGTTTCAAAATAAGTGAAACATACCTTAAATGGAAAAAAGAAAGTTATAAAATGACAAGAATACCCTTCACAAACTTGTGTGGTTTGCTTTTCTCTCTCATCCTTTTGATAATGAAAAGGGTATTTTGTGACTTTTTGGCTTTTGAAAGTGATGTTTATTAAATCTTGTGCCCAATCCCTATGTTTCACTTATTATGGAACGGAGGAAGTATATGTTTGGGTTACTTGTGTGTCACAACAAGTAATAAATTGTAAATCACGTAAAGTGTAACTTGGATAGTAATAAACTTTAGACTGGTGCATGTTTGAAGTTGGACAATTAGGAGTTGGAGTACATGGTGGTAGCCCATGGCTTTTTCTGAAAAATGGATTGACCACAGTTCCTATTTTTCAAAGGTACCTCGATATCAAGTCATTCTGGAATACGAAATTGCTCCCATTTTTCGTCTTCCTAGGCGGAGGCATGTTTTAGTTAGACAACTCGGTCCACTAACTATTCCATCAAAGTAATAAAAAGATGGTTAAAGTTAAGTTTAGTAAAAGTTATCTGTAGAATGTTAGATTTTTATATTATTATTTATCCCTGCTTATTATTTATTATTATCATGTTAGGAGTGTTTATTATTCTTATGTGCTTTGCTGATTACGTGCTTTGTTGTGTATGTTGATCATGGCTTTGCCTTATTGATCTTGTGATGACCCATTTTGGTGAGCATATTCTTTAGAGCATTGACATGTACAGGTTTGCAAATGTTGCATCATGAGGATCTGGGAATGGAGAGCTTGTGTAACAAGTTGGCTTAATTATTGTTTTAGTAGGAACATATTATTAAGTTTGGTTTGAAGTTAAAATTTGTAGTGTGTTGGTTTTAAGTACTTTGTTTATTTATTATATTTAAATTATGAAGTTTCGTTATGTGTTTTCCGCTACAAAATTCTGAATAAGCTGATACGTTATTACACGGGCGATAATGCTTTGGTAATTCTCTATGTTTTATATTGCAAAGGTATTTTTGGAAAGAGAGAATTATCAAGGTGTTACAATGTAAAATTAAGAAATGAGTAAATTGATCTAAATATATAAGAAAGAATATACCTAGGATTTAACGAGTGAGCTAAGCAATTAAGAGGAGTGTTGCTTTTTGTCCAGCGAGTTACAAGAATGCGATGAACTACTTCATAAAAACTCGGACATCATTATCATCAGCAGCATCTGTCAACCCTTCATAAGTATATATAGATCACAATTTTCACCTGTTCAATCACAGAATCCCACATCTTGTATACCAAATGTAGACATGGCTTATCAGTATCACAAACCCTTATCATCTCATAAATGGGTTCAGTGAAAGCAAGAATGTAATCCGCTTTATCCCACCAGCTATCACTCATTACCTTTCGTTTTACAAAAATTGAATTGCCTTGATCATCCTGTTTGTAACTTCCCCATTCTTTACTTATCATCATGGCCTCAAGGGAACACCTAAGAAGCTTTGGCCTCAAGGGAACACCTAAGAAGCTTTGGCCTCAAGGGAACACCTAAGAAGCTTAGTCCTCTTCAGCATAACAATCATTGAATCAAAACAAGTATTATTAGCCACAACGAGCAAATTCAAAGAACAAAATCAATATATTGAACATCACTAGTCTCATAGAATGATTCATAATGAAGTTTTTCACCTGAAATGCATCATCATGAACTTGAGTAATCCAATGACATTCATCATATGTTTCAATATTCGATTATATATTTCTTGCAACACAAATATTTTTAAAGCAAGGTTTAGTGTATGGACAACACATGCAGTCAAAATTGCCTTGAATAATTTCATTAACACCCTTACAATTGATAGCATTATGTGTTATTACCTGAACAACATTTATTGGTCCAACTTCTTCAATAACTTTTTCCATGAGATATGCAATGAAGTGCTTGTCCTTGACTTCACCAAAGCAATTTACACTTTTAATGAAAATAGGACCACTCTCACTAGAAGCAATGAAATTAATCAAAAGTCTTCTTTGCTGATCACTCCAACCATCATACACTATTGTCACCCCTTTCTACCTCAATGTAGCTTTTATGGGGTCCAAAAGTTTATCTAGATGATAAGCTGATCTGATTCTTGTTCGAGCAATGTGGTTCTTAACTTGTTATAAATTGGATAAATATAACCAGTCAAATTATTATCTACAGTAAATTAAAAAAGCATTTAAGTAATGTGGGTTTCTTGCCAAATTAAAAGGTAAACCACTAGGGAAAAACATCCGAGTAATCTCAGCATCTAGTTGATTCCTACTTAGTACATCATATTGCTTAGTAATTGGTCCCCCTTTCTTTTCTTAGCTTGTACATCACTTGATTGACCATTCAAGTTATTAACTATTAACTTAATTATGGAGTAAATGAGTTCATCAAGCTGGGGGAAGCCAAAAGGTGATTTGATGATGAAAAATCAGATATGTCTCAGCATAAATCACTAAGGGTCAAACATTTTTTGATAGTATGAAGTGAAGACAGAGAGGAATTGAGGAAGGGTGCCAGTGAGAGAGAAAGAAGACGACAAGGTAAGAAATTATTATAGGTGAAATTCTTGGGGAGGGTTGGTGGCTGGGAGGAAGTGGTGGTTTAGACTTTTGAGGGTGAAAGAGGAGGGGACGGTGGGTGGCAGGGAGGGTAAAGGAAGGTGAACTAGTGAAGGAGAGGGAAGATTATTTTTTATATTTATATGTTTTCTAATTAATATTTAGAAGTAAATTAAACTTTAAAAGTTAAAGCAGGGTTACCTAATATTACAAATTATTTACCTGAAAAACCTATTAAAAGCTAAAATCCCCTACAAGCTTTGCTTATTCCATATTAATCAAAAGTATGACTTATTTTAAGAAAACATGCCAAAGGTAGACTTATTCTTGACAATTCTTTCCAAAAACAAAGTAATAATTGTAAAGCAAAAGCATTGAATAATTTGCAAACAAGAGTGACATGATAATGGTAACATAACAAGCAATAAAATAAGCTAATACACAACAAACATGAAAAAGTAATAAAAGTTTCCTAATTTCTGTTAGGAATAAAAACTGTAAAAGTACCTGTGGCAGTGAATGGTGGTTAATTTGCTTTGATGTAGTAATGTGAACTGACAATGCTACATTTAAATATTAATTGCAACCTTGCGGGATCAGGTGAGCATCAGACATCAGCATTACTCGTCAGACTCTCTTTTAGGAATTAGCAGCGGCATTACTAGTAGTGTGAAATTGAATAGGGTTTAAACTTTAATATATTCCAATAAACAGTTTTTTATTAGCAAAACAAAAAAATGAGTGGGTGTTATGATGTTTTCCTGCCACGTGCCATAACATTTTGATATGCAAAACATCGGTCAATTTGACGTTTGGGTGCATCAGAGTTCGTAACTGACCCATATTCATAAAGGACGATAACTTATTTTGAAGGATATTATCCTAACATTAACCAGCAAATAGATAGGTGTATTATGTGCAAAGTGTTTCCAAAAATATAAGTGTCTATAGGAAAAAAAACAAATAGGATTCAAAAAATCACTTCAGCAAAGAAAAACCACACCTACATCACACAAAGGCATTGCATGCTTAGTGTATGCGTGTTATGCGCCACGCAGTAGTCACCTTTCAAACGCATGACTGTCATGCCCTGTGCAATTCCCATGCGTGTAACACATGTTTTCTTTTTGGCCGAATTTTTTATTTTATCAATCTAGAACAATAATTTTATCATATCTGTTGTTAATAGTTATCGTTGAATAACGAATTTCAAAAGCTCATATATTACATAATAATATATCATATTCCAATACAATGAGCTACAATGTTTTAATAAATAATGTTAAGTAATATGATTAAGTATTTATAACTGTGAATATAATAATTAGATTTGGAATGGTTAGTGCTAAACCTTTTCTATAACAAAATAAAAAAAAATTGGATATATTTTTTTTTTGCTTATACACCAATTTGGTCAAGTGATATCTGAATATCTAATTTTCTTATGATCATTATTATAATATTTCGAGGTTCTGGCAAGTTTAGGGGAGGGATATAGTAGGTATATTTGGACCCTGATTCCTCTGACAAAAAATAAAATACAATGAACTAAGGAGAAAAAATCGATAAAAAGTTACAACTAAACCTGTACAAGTGTATTTTCTCTCTCTTCGCTCATGTAAGTTTTTTTCTCTTTCCTGAGTCACAATAACTTTATTTTTCTCTTTGCCCTTTTTTTTGTGTGTGGACTCTTTCTTAGATCTCTTATTTTCTTTTTCCTTTGTCATAATATTTCCACTTTTTTTCTCCTTTTATTATTATACTACTGAGACTTTGAGAAAACTATGTGACGGGCACTATCGGGCATACGAAGGAAGGTGGAAGAACACCAGGTTTAGGAGGCGGCGATAAGCGGTGGTGCTAGCCGGAAAATAGGAGGCAAACACTTTTTTTCCAATTCTTCCAATTATGGACTTTTTTTACTCATGGAGATACGAAATGGAGTTTGGACTATAGTTTTTTTTTTTTTTTTTTGGAAAATTCCCACTGGTAACCTTGTATTATAGAATATTTGTAATGGTAACTGTCTTTTTCAGTTTCAAAAATAACCCTATATTTAGTAATATTATACAACCGTGACATTAATGATGGTTAAATTATTAATTCAACCGTTAGTGTTATTGGGTTACCTAACCCAGGTTAACCCCAACCCCAACTCCTAACCATCACCAAGCCCACTGACATCCCACCCAACCACCATTGTCCCACCCCTCCACATGAACCCCACCCCACCACCACTGTCCTACCCCCGAAATGAAAGACTCATCGAAATCCCACCCCACCACTATTGTTCTACCTCCGAAACCAAAGACTCATCGAAATCCCAACCTAGCCTTAAAACCAGCACCCATCAATTAGAACCCCACTCCAGCCACAAAAAACACCATTAAACTACTCAAAACCACCATATCTACAGGATATAGTAAGAGATAATCAAGGGCACATCGAAGCAGGCAGATGAGGAAGGAAGACTCGAGAAAGATATAAAGAGGGGGTTAGCACTAACACCGACAAGCCCCGATCACAACAAGAGTAGTGTAACAACGGTGGTACCACCACCATCGAATTAAAGAGAAGCAAATATGCAACAACACATCCGACCCTACGAACATCACCATCAGCATCAACTTAAAGGGGGGAGTGAATAGAGTGATGGTGAAGATCTAGGGAGGCAGTAATGAAAGAGATATTAGAAGAGAAGTCACAGGGAGGGAGAGAGTGACGAGAAGAGAAAGAAAGTCATCGGAAGGGAAAGAGTGACGGGAGTATAGTGTTTCCGGTGGAAGAGTGATGGTGGGTGGGGATTCAGTGGGTTAGGTAGTGGTTTGGGGTTAACTTGGGTTAGGATAGTAAATAGGTTTAACGGTCGAAGTAACTGTTTATCCATAATTAATGTCACATTTGTATAATATTTCTAAGTATATATAGGATTATTTTTGAAACTAAAAAAGAAATGGTTTACCATTTCAAATGTTCCATAGTAGAGGTTTACTAGTCGAAATTTCTTTTTTTTTTTTTCTTTTATAGAAGTATATAAGCATGTATTCTGTTGATTCTATGAAAGCCTGTTTTTGTAAATATTTGATAGTGTGAACTGGAAGTAGTTGAATTGAAAATTAAAATTAGAAGTTTTATTGTAAAGTGAAATCGAAATTACATGCTCTGAATTGAATATGAAACTAAAAATTATCACTAGTGAAAAAAACGCAAGGGCTACGGTTAAAACAGCCCGAAGGGCTGCATTTTTTACTGCAACCCTTCAATTGTAGAAGGGCTGCGGTTGGATAAAAAATCGCATCCCTTCATTATGAAAAGGACTGCTATTTATGCATAAACCACAACCCTTCAAATATAGAAAGGTTGTAGTTTATGTCCAAAACTGCAGCCCTTTTTACAAGGGATTTTTTTTTAAAAAAACCTACCAACAGCCAGCACCCCCCACACCCCTATTGCCAACCTCTGCACCCCTGCCATCCCCTAGTACCCCAACCCAGCCCATGCCACCCCCACCCCACCCACAATCCAACCCCCCTTCCATGGTGTAATACATTACAAGATGTTTTTCCATACTTTCAGCTCACCGCCGCCTCAGCCCAACAGCTCCCAAAAAAAAAAAAACGAAATGCAATAATAATATCATAAGGGGTTCAACGTATTACCTTTAAATATATTCTAATAACGTATAAAGTGTAAATAGAATTGATAAAATACCAACATATTAATTTGCTAAAAACTATATATCAAGGGAAAATATATCGCAAAATCCTCCCAAAATGTATATTATAAGCAATCGTCAAAAATGTAAGTCGCCAACTTATCCCAAAATTTATTTAATTCCTTCATGGTGAAGGCCTTCAAAATTTTATTCGCATAAACCTTGCAAAACATCCAAAGAATAAACGACATAAGATAAGAATTCAATCATTAATCGTAGTTAATAGTTCAAAAAATTACATATACCTTTCCGAAATTCAACCAACAATAAATTGAAGATTAAAAATCTACATAGTAGTTATATTATACCTTATATAGTCATATTAAAAAAAAATGGAGTTAAATGACTCAAAATATAATAATTGGACGCGAAAAGGCCAAAATAGGCCTAAAATCACATTTACGTTCCCGAAATTCGACCAACAACTAATGAAAGCCTAAACATATACACACTAGATATATTTTACCTCATATTATCATGTTCAAAAAGAATTTGGGATTAAATAACTCGAGAAGTACAAATTGGACGCGAATCAGCCAATATAGGCCAAAAATCACATTTACGTTCCCGAAATTCGCCCAACAACTAACGAAAACTTATAAATCTACACACTAGTTATATTATACCTCATATTATTATGTTCAAAAATAAATTGGGGTTAAATGACTCGAGAAGTACAAATTGGACGCGAAAAGGCCGAAATAGGCCTAAAATCACATTTACGTTCCCGAAATTCGACCAACAATAAAAGAAAGCCTAAAAATCTGCACGCTAGTTACAAATGTGGAGAGAGGTCACATGGCAAGGGAATTCCCATATGGTTGTAGCGGTGGAGGTGGTAGGAACTGAGGCCAATGTGGAGAGTCAGGTCACATGGCAAGGGAATGCCCATCAGGTGGTAGCGGCGGTGGTCTTGGAAATCTGACAAATGCGGAGACCAGCAGATAGGCATTCCAATGCCATGTGACCTCACTCTCCACATTTGTAACATTTCCACAACCACCGCCACCCCACTGCACTCTCCCCTTGCCATGTAGGCCTAAAACGACATTTTCGTTCCCCAAATTCAACTACCAACAAAAGTAATCCTAAAAATCTACACACTAGTTATACCTGATATTATCATGTTCAAAAAGAATTTAGGGTTATTGACTTGAGAAGTACGAATTGGACGCGAATCGGCCAAAATAGGCCTAAAATGACCTTTTCGTTCTCGAAATTCGACCAACAAGAAATGGAAGCCTAAAAATCTACACACTAGTTATAAATGTGGAGAGGGAGGTAACATGAAAAGGGATAGCTCATCTGGTAGTAGCGACGGAGGTGGTGAGAACTGAGGCCAAAATGGAGAGTCAGGTCACATGGCAAGGGAATGTCCATCAGATGGTAGAAACTGTTACAGATGCAAAGAGCACCAGATGGGTATTCCAATGCCATGTGACCTCATTCTCCACACTTGTAACAGTCCACCATAACCGGCACCACACTGCACACTCCCCCCTTGGCATGTAAGTCTGAAATGACTTTTTCGTTCCGAAATTCAACCAACAACAAAAATAAGCCACAAAAATCATCATATTAGTTACGAAGCGGACAAATTATATGTACCTTACGAAGTGGACAAATGCGTATATGTCTCATCATTTATTGACCTTCCGTCGTTTCTTAGGATGTTCAACAACATGTATCTCTTCCGTGTGATCTACACACATATAGTTCTCCGACATATTCACATCATCTTCTAATTTATTTTCAGGATAGGTAAAGTTGGGATGTCCTCAAATGCATCATACTATTCCTCATCATCAACATCACCAATGCCGAGGATACTTCTTTTGCTAGGTACAACAATTGACCACTTATTATCAGCAGGATCAGTTACATAAAATACTTGCTTAACCTGTGATGCAAGTATAAATGGCTCATGAGTTTCACATAGACGACCAAGGTCCACAAGAGTTAATTTGCTAGGTACAAGAGTTAACATGCTTAACCTGTGATACTTCATTTGCTATGTACAACAATTGACCACTTATTATCAGCAGGATCAGTTACATAAAACACTTGCTTAACCTGTGATGCAAGTATAAATGGCTCATGAGTTTCACATAGACGACCAAGGTCCACAAGAGTTAATTTGCAAGGATCATCTTTTTTTATGCAACGTCGATTATCGTCAACCCACTTGCAACACAAGAGAAAAATATGAAAAGTACAGTAGTCCAACTCCCATATTTATTCAATTTGCCCATAATAATAGTTGTCAGCAAGTATAGGCGACTTATCCTTCGAGCTTGCGTATTGTGTAGATGACACCACAAGTGAAACACCACTATTTTATTGCGATGTCGACTTCATATATTGACGTTCAGTCCAAAATGTATACCCATTAATATCATAACCTTCATAAGAGCGTACAAATGCTAACCACTTGACTATTTCAGAAACATTTTCATCCAAATTATTCAGATGTCGTTTATGAAACCAATCAATGAACGTCTTGTTATGCATTTGCGTCAATGTCCTTATTCCTTTTCTAGGGTAGCTAAGCCGCAATTCCTTCATATGTTCATCTAAATAAGGATGAACAACTGATACGTGATGCAACACAAATTAGTGAGCTTGTGTACGCTTGTCTACATAAGGTGAAATCAATTTAGAACCAATTGTACCATTGCCCTTAAGTCCGCCCTCGTGTCGAGATGTTGGTGAAGGAATATGTCCTTAGACATCCCAGCAATTACTAATTATAAAAGGAATTATTATAGAGATAATAAATTACGTTACTTTAGTAATCACATTTACTTGCTAGAGAATAAATATTGGTTAGCGGGACAGTATTGATTGAACCTACAACTAAGTTAACATAATCCTATAAGGTCACACATTTTAGTAACTGATTAAAATAAGAAAACCGGCCAATAGGAGAAATTAGGGTTAGGTTAGGTCTATCTCTAAACCTATTCTCCTACTATTATAAAAGGTTATAATAGCAAAGTGGAAGTAACTTTTAAACTGAAAAGAGAGAGAGAAAACCCTAATATTTCCCTTTGGAAAATCCCAACACCCTCCCTAAAAAGCAAGAGAGTGAAATCTGTTCATCCTCTTCCATTCTACTAAACGTGGGAATTCAATTGGTGCTTGTGGACTAAGTAGAGGGACATCAATTGCTGTTCTGTGATCTCTAGTACTTGCAATCCGGTGGAAAACATGCTAAAAAAGTTGTAAATTCTTTTCCTCATAATGTGATTTATTTTTATGTTACGCATGCGATCTTGTGATAGATGTTAGGAAGTTTGTTTCCTTGAAATTCCGCTATATGTTCATCTATATTCCTACAATGGTATCAGTTTCGCCTCTTGCATAATATTTTATGAACATGTAATTGTTTGCAAAATTATTATTTTTATTCAATTAATGGAGGATTTATTTATGGCTTGAATTTATAGAATTAATATTTGATATTAATTGATTAGAAGTTATAAATAATTGATTTATTTATTATTTATGCTCAAATAATTTTATAAAGGTTCGAATTTTTTACACCATGGACGAAATAAATTGTTTAATTCACTCTTAAATTTTCGGATTTTATAAATATAATTTGTTAGATTTAAAATTATTTAATGTTTAATTTGATTAATCATTGAAATAATTTGTTAACAATTAAAAGATTTGATGTTTTACTTGTTAAATAAATCTCATTTTCATCACCCACATAGATCTTGAATAATATAATGGTTGCAGATGATTTGATTTTTTTTCTCACTAATTTTCGAATTTTTTCATATTATTAATGAATTTTGGTTAAACTTTATGTTTAATTTGATTATTCGTAAATTATAAGGACAACTATTAAAATATCTGATTTTATTTATTGTGATAATTCATTAGATGACCCTGAAAATATTTTTCTAATTTTTCAGATTTTCATTTTTAATTTCCTGAAATTTTCGAATTAATTTGATATTCTCCTTAATTTAGATTCTTGTTAGATTTAGTGTTTAATATAGATTATTCATTCAAATCTAATATCAACAAAATAAAAAAAAATTATCTAAGATTTTTTGATTGATTCAAAATTTTTGCCACAAATTCTCGAATTTCTATAACCTAATTAAATCCTATATCTTTAAATAATTGTTAATTAAAGATAAATTAAATTTTTGTAAATTGTTACAAAATTTAAAAGGATTTCCAACCATTGCTGGGTAGCCCCACCAGTGACGGTGGAGCCACGGTGGTAGGCGGATAAGAAATGAAAGTGAGGCGACGGTGCGGTGCTAGCGGCAGGCGGCAATCTCATGAGCAAAGCACGTTCGCGGTGCGGTTTGCTACCCTGTTGCTGGGCTGGCGGGCGAAGGGGGGTTACGCAACTCGGTTGGACGCCAGTATTGACTGCTAACTGGCGGGCGGAATTGAAGGCTGGTGCGAATGCAGGCAGGCAGTGCGGTTTGCTACCCTGTTGCTGGGCTGCTGGTTGCGTGCCATTACGTGGGTTGCTGTATCTTGGCTGTTGACTAGTAGCCATGTGCTGCTGGTCAACGGTCAAGAAATCAATATAAAAAAAAATCTTTTTGGGAAAAGTTCAGGTTTTAATATTGAGCAAAAATCCATAATTTCCTCTCTTTTGCAAATTAGTGAGTAATAAAGATTACTGCCATATTTAAATAAGTAATTGAATTAAAATAATAAAATTTCCTAAATAATTTCTACCTTAAATTTGTTATGTTTTATAATTATTATGGAAAGTTGCATTGGCTTATTAAGTGTTAATAAGTAAATTGTTTGTGTTTGTTTTATTTTGATATTATAAATGCGTGAATTATTAATATGATATGTATGATATTTTATTGATCATGTTATGACTAGTATGACCCAAATTAGGATGGTAAATACGATCTGCGAATCGTTATCTTGAATGTAAATTTAATATGATCTTCGAATCGTTGTGTGTTTTGTAACTTTACATTTTCGTAATTTATCTGATTTAATTATGTAATCAAAGCATGAGGATCCAGGGAGTTTCAAGGATAGTAATCTATGGAGATTCATGGGAGGATTCAAGAAGATTAGTTATTCTCCTAAGTATAGAGGCCATACTAGATCATTTTAATTTTTGTTTTTATAATTTTCTTGCATTTACTTTGTTTAAATGCTTGCTTCTAAGTTTGTTTGTGGTTAAATGATTCATGTGTTCACTATTAATTGACCATATTAGTAAACTTAGGTCCCCAACAGTAATATTGAGTTTTAATTGTTTTTCCAAACAACACCTACAAAGCCTAAGATAATGAGTGATGGATTATGCCAAAGCAGGGTGTTACTGATGATTCCGGAGATACTAGGGTAGGTTTTTTTCACACTTACATATTAATGTTTGGTTTAACTCAAGAAAATCATCAAAAGATAAAGTTTTGGGTTTTGAAGCTAAGAGATAGGAGTAAATAAGGAGTTATTAACCTATCTACCAAGAATTATAATTACTTATAATTAGTGAACTGTTTACTTACCTCAACTACTTAAAATTGAAGGCAGTGCCAAAGTCCATTTGATTGTAGTGGGAGGGGATCTTGGTTATTTCTTTATTTAATATCATTTTGAATAAAAGGGTAGTAGTTAATTAAAATCTATTTAATTTCTGCGTTCTTGATAAACATTAATCGAATCTTGCTTTATTTTTGTTGTAATAATTATGTCTAGTAACAACAACATCAACACCAACAATTCTTCTTGTAATTTGCGCTCCGTCCTTTCGAAGTACACATTGAATGTTGAACGTGTCATTGCAAGTGAAAAGGAAGTGAGAATCGTTCTCAGAACTGATAAGTTTAACAACTTTCACATGCAAGGGGAGGAAGCAATGATGCAAGGGATGCATGAAAGGCTCACTCAAACTGAGCGAAATATCCCTAGCGAGCCAGAAAAAGAATATGAGGATGTTCTTATGGTTAGTAAAGGGCAATTGCTCAATAGGATTGGGATTGCCATTAAGAAGGACAAAAGCAAAAAGTTGCCAAGTCTGAAACTTCTAAAAAGCAAAAGACTACACCAAAACCAAAAGTTGCTGATGAGCACTATTGTTACACCTGTAACAAGGTTGGTCATTGGAAAAGTAGTTGTCCCACGTATCTAAAGGATCAAAAGAAAGGAGCTTGTAGTTCAGATATGTATGTTATAGAAGTTAACTTAGCAACTTCTGCTTCTTGGGTATTCGATACCGCTTGTGGTTCGAACATTATTTGTAATATGCAAGGCCTCAAACAAAGTAGAACATCGGAAAAGGGAGAAGTAGATCTTCGTTTTGGCAATGGAGCACGAGTTGCTACATTGTCAGTGGGAGTATATAGTCTACTTTTACCTTTAGGATTAGTTTTAGAACTTAATAATTGTTATTATGTTCCTGCTATCACAGAGAACATTATTTCGATTCCTGTTTTGGATTCCAAAGTTATTCATTTAAAATATAGAAAAATTGTTGTTCTGCATATTTAAAAGATATGTTCTATGTCTCCGCTAAGTTATC